>NC_133784.1:27516146-27538375 GCF_003597395.2 Chelonoidis abingdonii | reverse complement strand
CTGTATGTGATGGCCAGTGGAGTCCTGTTGGTTTCTTTCTTGGGTTTGTCTTGCAGTAGGAGGCTTCTGGGTACACGTCTGGCTCTGTTGATCTGTTTCCTTATTTGCTCGTGCGGGTATTGTAGTTTTGAGAATGCATGCTGGAGATTTTGTAGGTGTTGGTCTCTGTCTGAGAGGTTAGAGCAGATGCGTTGTTTCATTTGAAGTTACTAGGAGTTTTACCATTCACTTCAATGGAAGCAGAGTTAAATGAGTGCTTTTGAAAATTCCTCCCTGACATCTTTCACATGTGGGATTAAGTTTATGGCTGTTGGTTACAGTACTTAGATGGGGAGAGTAGGAAATTTGTCTCATAGTCAGTTAAAGCTGAGAGAAATTTCCCTCTGGGTACTTAAAAGCTTGAATGTATTTTCCCTTCCCATGGCACGTGTCTGGATGTTGTGAGCTCCATGTAAACTGACAAGATTGCAGTCTGTAATGTGTATGCACCCAGAGTTGAAGACATCAAAATATTTTATTCTAATTAATCTAAATTGTTGTAGAAGGAAGTCATAATTTATATAAATAAATACAATCTCTGAGTTGCCTAAATAACACCGAATCAGAAAATGACAAACTTACATAAAGTGATGTGAGTCCTTTGAGATCATTTTCCTTGACCTCTTTAATTTTGTTGTTTTGAAGGTCTATCATGCGAGTATCAGCTGGAATATTGCTTGGTATTGAAGTCAAACCTATTTAGTGTTAATAATAAACAAAAATATATATAAATATCTACTATGTTGATATACAGTAAACCATTAACTGCTAAGCAGGACAACACACTGAGAATGTAAATGTGTGGTTTTTAGCTCTGCATTGAATACATATGTTGTTAGTTCAGTCTATCTTATAATTTTAGCTTTTAAAAAAAGTTTCATATTTATACAAAGCTCAACATCAGCCCACAATTCCATTGCTTTCAGTATTCCATTGAAACAGTTTCTTTTTAAAAGAATAAAATTTATCTGTCATTTCCCCAAAAGTTTGTAGCATCCTTTTAAAGTGTAGGCACCAGAAAGTGAAAATGAGTAGGAACTGACTGTATAAAATAAAAAGTTAAACTGACTAGTCTATTTTCAATATCCAAGCTTCACAAAATACAAAAAGTAAATAATAATACTTAAACACATTTCTAATTCATAGATCTCAAAGTGTTTTAGAAAAACAGATAAGCATTTTTTCTCCACTTCACAAATGGGTAAACTGTGAGACAGAGAGGTCACACTGAGTTAGAACTGAGCCCAGCTCTCTCTTGACTCCCATGCTGCTACTCTTCTATACAGGACATTTTAAAAAAACAAGATTTATCTTGACTTGCACTTTCAGTAAAAAACAGTTTGTTAGGGTTACTCAAAATAAAATGTACACATCCTGTTTGCGTATTAAACTAAATAGTTATGGTTAGAAAAGTTACAATAAAGTGGCTTCATGGTATTCAATAATTCAGTGGATCCATATTATGTAGGATCAGCTTACAAGTCAAAATATGATTTTAAAAAACTATTAATATGTAATCTCTACCTTTGATCTGAAATTCAAATGTGGTATTTATTTCTCTTTGCTAACTATTGATTTATAAGGCAGAACTGAATCTGGTGTGTTCTTCTATATTACTTTGTGTTCTTCAGAATTAAGAGGAGTAAAAACTACTACACCTCTACCCCAATATAACGCTGTCCTTGGGAGCCAAAAAATCTTACTGCGTTATAGGTGAAACCATGTTATATTGAACTTGCTTTGATCCACCGGATTACGCAGTCCCTCCCCCCCCGCACTGTTTTACTGCGTTATATCTGAATTTGTGTTATATCGGATCACGTTATATCGGGGTAGAGGTGTATTTGTCAATAAAGTAAGTAGATATGACTTTAAATACAGAGTGGAAGTTACGTTGAGGAAAAGTAAAGTAGGGCGTGGAGGGATTTTTCATGGGCCTTCTGCATTGCAATGAATTTCACCTTGGATGTTTAGATTTATAATTTAAAAAAAGAACACATTTAAAAATCAGATCAGTCCCACTTTTTGTATTTGGAAATACCAGAGTTCAGGGTTTAGTTGTTTTTTGCTGCTCCAGTTAATGATCTTATTGTCTTCAGCTTTGGTTGCTAGCTGTCATGAATAGGCAAATTCTGAGGATTTCTAACTGTGCCTTTTTAAACTTGAGTTTGAATCTCAAAATAATTTAAATTAACTTGGGCGATGTGTACTTTATTAAACATAAAATGTAAGTTTATAACAAGGGCATGCAATAGGAAATATAATCTTATCCTCTGTAGAAAGCTCACTGTCAGACCTGGTTCGGCCTCCATCCCATTGCACATATATTACATGGGACAAAGACTGTTGTTTGCAGCTCTGGACCCTCTGTTCGTCTCTCCCCCACTTCCTCCCATCCAGGGTTGGAGAAAGGCCTATCAGGGAAGGATGGGAAACTAAGCAGGAACTGACAGGAGATTCCAGATAGGAGAGAGTTCAGACCATGGCCTCAGGAAGGCAGTGGGGAAGAAGAGGGTATAGCAGTCCTAAGGTAGAGTCCAGACAGTAGTACTTGTTCTGGGGGAGGAAGGTGTAATTAATATGGAAAGGGCAGAAATAAAGGTTGTGGCATTCCACAAGAGCTCTCCCTACTACCTGGTTCCAAATGGCCTGTGTTTAACGACATGTGCCATAATTGACAAATGTATAATTATTTTAAATATTAAATCTGTTTTATGGATCTTTTCTAAATGTTTGAATTTAATAAAACAGTTTTGCAACCTGTAACAAGGCCCCCAACCACCATTACCCTGTTACAGATTGCAAAAGTTGTTTATTTTGTTCAGATAATGAGGAAAACGTCCATAAAAATAGGTTATACTTTTTTTAAAAAAAACTTTCAATAATGAGTTGACATGAACTAAAGCATAGGTGTCACACATTGCGAGGGCTTGTGTTGCAAATGATCAGGTTTGAAGATTAGGAGCTTCACTTATTGGTAGAAGATATGCTGATACAGGGCTACTGTACAAAAGGAAGTATTTCTTCACATAACGCACAGTCACCCTGTGGAACTCTTTGCCAGAGGATGTTGTGAAGGCCAAGACTATAACAGGGATCAAAAAAGAACTAGATAAGTTCATGGAGGATAGGTCCATCAGTGGCTATTAGACAGGATGGACAGGAATGCAAAGCCATGCTTTGAGTGTCCCTAGCCTCTGTTTGCCAGAAGCTGAGAAGGGACAACATGAGATGGATCACTCTGTTTTGTTCATTCCCTCTGAAGCACCTGATATTGTCCAATGTCAGAAGACAGGATACTGGGCTAGATGGACCATTGGTCTGACTCAGTATGGCCATTCTTATGTACTGGAATGTAGGTCTTAGATCTAGCAATACTGTTTTTTATGGTTGTTGAACATTTAGTTTAGTTTATTCTTTACTCTTGTAGTTAAAAGACTGGTAGATTCTATTTGTTATTTAAGTGACATGTTCGGCTCCATATCCTGTGCAGAAGTCCTATAGCTTTGATAACTTTTTATGACCCATAGGAAGAAATTGCTGTGCTGTTTTTATTTTGAGCATAAGGATCTTTATTAGTTTTTTCGTATTTTTATTTTTTGTATTACTCTTGGGTCACTAAATATATGAATAGTGGGTTGATTAGAAAATCAGTATTGTGTTAGTCTTATTTTACTGTAAATTTTTAGAATGTTTCCTGTTAAATGAACTTTTCAGTTAAATAAATATAAACTTAAAGAGAAATGACAAGCACATTTATGATTGTTAAGTATGGTTATACTTCTTAGAAGAATAGACCTTCAAAGGGAACAGGCTTGTGTCTCTTATCCTTGGAGATGGATATTATGTAAGCTAAGATCTTAAAACAACAAAAACTTCAGTACAGAAAGATGTGTGTGCGCGCGCGCACACTGCTTCTGCGAGATCTGGATTAGGCCCAGGCAGGCCCAGTCAGCCATTAAACAGCAAATGAGTGAGATACAGGCTGAGTGGAAAGCCTTGATTAGAGGAAGCTCACCTGAGCAGAGGTGGGCTGGGCTAGTATAAACCCAGGCAGCTGGCAGTAGCAAAGGCTGCTTAGAGACAGGCAGTTGTCACCCTCTGTTCAGTAGAGAGGGAAGTAGGGAACCCAGGAAAAGAGTAGGACCTTGGAGGCCTGGCCCTCACCCTGAGGGAAGGGCATACCCTGAAGTGAGCAGGATCTAGAAGGAATGCAAAGGAGAAAGCAGCCCAGGGAGTAAACACCAAGATTAGGGACTGAACAGATCTTGGCTGCATGTTGTAGGGTCCCTGGGCTGGGAACCTGGATTAGAAGGTGGGCCTGGGTTTCCATACCAGACTCTGAGGGAGTGGCACTATAGGACAGTGAAAGGGAAGACTGCCTGAGACTGCTAGTGAGAAGGGATTTTGATATACTCCCAGAAGGGGAAACCATATAATGACCTGGCTGGAGGGCCGAGTCATAAAGAGGAGGTTGCAGTCCCTGGAACGAGAGAGGGATCACAGAGAGGGAAAGGGACAGAGTGATGGAGCGTGATCACTGGAAGAGATGTCAGGCTAGCAGAGCTATTCCCCAGGGCTGTCCAGCAGTGAGTAGAGCACCCTGTGACAACCTCATTAATATTTCTGAATTCTGATGTGTGGAACTAAAATATATTTCTTTGGCTCTGATTTATATATTTGTGTGAATTCAGTTCTAGGATAGAACATTAACGGTTTTAATAAAAACTAAGCATGTGTCTGCTTCTATTGTAGGTCTCATTTCAGCAAGGTATCTAAATGTCTGCTCAACTGTAAGCATATGAGTACTCCCATGGAAGTCAAAGGATTATTCATGCTCTTAAGATTGTTCATGTGCATAGTTACCTTTCTGAACTGGGACCTAAAATAATGGGAATTTTGCCATTGGACTGTAATGGAAGCAGAAAAAAAGATGAGCTGCCTTAATTTTAAACAATTCTAGAAGAAAAAAGGTTTCATACCTCGTGGAAGTAATATCATTCTTAAAAGAATTTTTGATGAAATTCATGTATAACTATTTTTAAAAAATGTAAGAGCATATTCTCTAAACAACATATCAGATGTTAGAGAAAAAGAATACGATCAGGAGATTTACACAAGTTTTTGATTCTGGAATTAAAAAAAAAATTTTGCTTTTACCAAGGCCGAGGGGAATTGTGAAGAGAGAAAGAGAAAGTGCACAGATCAGAGAGGAGGAAGGCTGATGGGGAGCAGTTGGGTGCAAGGTAGATGACAGCAATGAGAAGGGAGAAAGGAGAGCCAGATACAGTGCTGTTCATGAAGAGAAGGAGTGGGAAAAGGGAAGAGGAAGCACACCCAGTCTGATCCAGCACGAGGAGTTAGAGAAGACAGGCCTGTATAATAGAGCAAGCTGCAGAGGCATTGTCATATGAAGGGATCCAGGATTCTGTGAGAGCCAAGAACTGGAAGGAGTGAGATATGAAGAGGTTGTGGATGACAGTAATCTTTTTAGAGACTGAAAGGACATTCCAGAGAAAGCAAGAAAAAGGGAGAAAGAAGAGAGATGGGCATGAGGTTGAGAATTGTGGCATGAGAAGAGCAGATGTGATGGCAGACATGGGTGTAGGAGGTGGAGAGGGTGAGAATGGAGGGAGGTCCATGGGTGAGGCAAACGTCACCAGAGATAAGGAGAGGGATCCAGATGTGGGAGGATTTGTGTTGACAGGAGGAATGGACAGATCAGGATGGAAAGCGGAAGAGTAGGCAGAGCTGGTGAGAATGATAGAGGGGTGAGGGTAACAAGGGAGAGGAAAAGGAGTCAGTGGAGTGGGGATTTAAAAGAAAAAGGTTTTTCTTTAAGAATACCCAATTTTGTTATAAACTCAGGTTAAAACAACCCATTGGCATCCTCGAATTATGTAAATCCTAACAACAAACACTTACACAGATAGAGACTGTAGTCATTAATTTTAGAGACTGTGATCCTTATGTACTATATTATTTATCTATGAATCTTACAGTGTTATTAACATATTTTCCTTTGGTCAAAATGTCATCATTATGGTTATGCTATTCAGTCTTAACCTAAACAAAAAAATGATATTCTTTCTATGCTCTTGAGTTATAATTTCCTTGTGGCTGATTTGTGGCTGCTTTGTCTCTTGTCATCCTTTTCTGTCATCATGTGGTCTACTGCTCTGCAAATCAAATACTTTTTAGATATAAACTTTTATGGGAGAGAGGAGTAGGGACTTGTCTAATACAAATACAAGACATTGCACATTTGATACAGGTCATATTCTGTCCTCATGTACTTGGGCGCATTTTCAATTGATATAAAGGAAATATGTGAAGGCAGAATGTGTGTCTCTGAAAATTTTAGGAACATAAGATTATTTTATGTTTGTCGGCATTATCCTCTCATTGTTGGATTGAAATAATCTTGTTTAAAGATAGGAAAGCAAATCTTTGTCTAAATAAAATAGCATTTTATAATTAAGGAAATGAGTTTTATGTAGTCTAAATTGCTTACCAACTTCAATTACATTGATACAAGTCAACCTTCACACAGGGAGGTTGCAATGATTTTAATTACATCAGTTTCTAAACTGGTGTGAACAAATTGGTATAAGTTGTGTGTGTAGACAAGGCCTCAGGGAGAGAATGTCATAGATGATATCGTTTGGAAATCTGATTGAAACAATCTAGTAGAAAAAAATTGAAAATGAATACTACTTTGTCCCTCAAAACATGATTTGTTTCATAAGTTCATAATTCATGGAAGTGCAGAATTCACATTCTTTATCACTGGAATTATTCTTTGGAAATTTTTTAAAGAGACATGCAGATTTATTCTTACCAAGGTCAGAGCAGTGGACAACTCTCATATAACACTGACATCCAAAGGGACATACTGGAAACATATCAAAAGGAACTTCTGGCAGAATTGGTCTTCCAGTTGGAAATAAAGAGTTATCATCATTTTCATCTTCCATATCTTGCAGCATCATATGCTTTAATGTAAAGTGTGAAAGGCCAATGAAATGTTTAGCAGAGCACAAACCCAAGAAGAGAAGTAACACATATTCTTTCATGTCTTCTCACGGAGAATAATCTGGGGGGGAAAAGAACAAAATATAGCCAAAGTTAGAGAATGTAGAACTGCAGATAACTTCTTTATACTTCTAGTTTAATTCATCTCTTGTAACACTCTTTTGCTGTAGCCAAAAATGATGCTTACAAAAAATAAGAATGAAGTTGCAGAATAGTTGATGCTTATGCAACAGTGAAGGAGTTCATTGAGCTCAGTTAAAAGGTTACTTGATAATACACTGAAATAGGGTTTGAATGTAGTACAGTGGGCTCTAGACTTATGAGACACATGTTGTATGTGAGTTTTGTAGCAAAACTTGGCACAAGTTTTTAGGATATGATCCCAATTTATTAATCATCTGATGGCTGTTAGCATTAAATAGCAATATGTTTTAAACTGATTTACTGTTCCTATTGCATTTAGAGGGATGGTAAATATTTATATTAGGTATAAAATGCTTCCATCAGAACATTCTTTGATCATGTGCTCAAACTTGAGGGGGAAAAAAAATCTACAGTTGTAAGTTCTCAAGCTCTGGATCAACTTGCCTCTTGTCTTAGGTATTCAGATCTAAAGATTCCTGGTAAAAGCCCTGCACTTATTACTATTGTTGCAATGGCATATAGGGAAAGAGTCGATCTTTTATGTGACAAAAATCCAAATTGTATAGATCTGTATTGTTTAAGATCAGAAACTTAAATTGTACCTGTAAATTAACTGTAAGCCAATGTCCATCACTGGGACCAGAAGTAATATTTTTATTTGTGTTACAGGAGCATTTATAGGCCTAAACCCCAAGATAAGGGCCCCATTGTTCTTGGGGCACTACATGACCAGAGTCATAGACAGTCTGGCCTGAAAAGTTTACAATGTAAATAGATAAGATTTATTGTTGTAAGGTATGGCTGATCCAAGTGCAGTCCCATGTAGTAATCCAGTGCAGAGGTCCCAAAGATGTTGATCAATTGGGCTATATCCACATCAGAGGAATAGTCAGACATATGCAGATTGAAAAGTATTTTTTACATTACTATGGCTATTTAGGAATCCAGAAACACTCCCAAATTTCAGACTATCTCAACAAAATACGTATATCTCATTGCAAAAGCAGGGACAGATGTTAGTTCACGATGCCTGTTAAT
This sequence comes from Chelonoidis abingdonii, assembly GCF_003597395.2. Lineage (NCBI taxonomy): Eukaryota > Metazoa > Chordata > Testudines > Testudinidae > Chelonoidis > Chelonoidis abingdonii. The sequence goes on along the minus strand of NC_133784.1, from coordinate 27,530,119 downwards.
AATATCCAATAAATAATTTCTGGGTTTACCTTGTGCCAGATTGCTCTCATCCACTCCCCTTGACTAATCCTTGGGAAAGCAAGGAGTCTGCACCTTTCAGACCTGAGCCTTGAATCATCTGTGAATTAATGCCAATGCAATCCAGATCTCTGACAGTTTCCCCCAGTGCACACCATATAAATTGCACACGTTGGGTGATCAAATAGAGCCCTGTGAAATTGCCAGTAAGACTGATGAGCAATTGCTCAGCAATATGTTTTCATAATTCTATTTAAGGTAACATTGCAACTACTGAATTATACCAGTTAGATTCTGCAAGCAAATGAACAAAACATTCTGGCCAATAGTATCAGACTGAAGACAGCTCTAAAACAGTCAGCCTGGACACCTAACCTCTCTCCAAGACTGGAAGAAAGTAATCAACCATTGAAGCAAGTGCAGTATCAGTTCCATGCCCAGAGGAAAATCATATTGACCATGGGTCAGAGAAATTGGAGAGTTCCAGATTGTTTCTCTACAGTCTTCTTAATAACCTGCCCATAAACAATTATTATCAAGATTGTCACTGTCCACATGACTTCCTGAGCATGGCTAAACTGCTTGCCTAAGGAGAGCTAAAACCTTTTCCCCAAAAAAACATAAATCAACAGTCAACATTAGGTCCAAAACCCCTTATCAGAGTTTATTGATAACAGGGGAAATGGTTCCGTCTGCTAGATATGTCACTGAAACTCCTCCAGCACATTAGAAATCTTGCAAGCAAAACTGGCAAAAATTAGACACTATGTTAGAAATATAGGAATTGTCAGTTAGGAATATAGAAATTGCTTCTGACAATATACACTGCCAGATGCTTCATATTAGACAATTATGGAATATGAGATAAATTTGATTTGTCCCCTCCTAACATGGATCAGCTACCATGGATGTAGCCAGTGTTGTTAGAATCCAATCAGTTATATTCATCTAGTCACAGTGAATAAGAAGCAAAAGTTCTTTGCAAATAGAAACTGTCTGGTTTAATCAGCCACCTAGAATTTTTTTGCAGTTCAAGGCTTTCTAGATGCTACAGTGGAGATGAAGAAATTGCTTTTCACTTGTATCTCAGCCATGGCATAGGATTTCAAAAACTCTCTCTGCTGCAATCAGTCAGACTCAAGAGTATGATATTCACCACTGGCTCTCTGATTTCATCGTTACATGCTTGCTCTCTCTCTAAACCCCTCATCCCCTCAGGTTATCTGTGAAGATAGTATATATAGGTAGGGGAATTCAGGGGACAAAAGACAATCATATTTAGTCACTAGCCTGTTAATAGAGTGACCCTCAGATATATGGTAAGTCTCTCATCAAAAATTCACACCTAACTGGGTCCACTAATCTGATTAGGTGGATCTAGGAAAGAGGTACTCCAGTCCAGGAGCAAAGAAGATAGCTTTGACTTGAAACTGAAGAAGGCAGCATGGTCTCCTTGTTTAGAACACAGAACTGAGATTCAGGAGACCCAAATTTTGCTCTAATTGTCCACTTACTAGGATATTTAGACTTAATTTGAGGAGCTGGGTGTATCCTACTGTATTCTATGTAGAACACAAGAGGCACTGCTATAAACTTTGTTATGCATATTCTGTTTATAAGATAACCTCTTTTTGGGATGTCATAGAATTATTTTGGGAAATGTTGGGTGGATGTAGATCCTTGTTTGTTAAATTAAATGTTTAATTGCCAATTTATGGTTAAAGATTCTCTTGATGCAGGCACTTTGACACTGTTACTTCTGTCATTTTCTGGTTCTAGCTTTGGGAAAGGGACTGCACCCACTTATACAGGTGTGTTGCTTTGGCCTATGCTAAATTCCAGTTTGTGTTTTTGTTGTTTTGCATTGTTGCTTTTAATTTACTTATATGAGACCAATGTTTTGTGTGTGTGTGTGTGTGTGTGTGTGTGTATGTGTCAGGCTCATTGTTCTTAATACTATTGAGGCAGGATGGTCCAGTGATTAGGGTGCTAACCTAGCACATGGGAGGCTTTGGTCCTATTCCCTGCTTTACCACAGTTTCCTCTGTGATCTTGGGCATATTACTTAAGCTATTAACTTGAATTGATTTCATGGTGGATCTGGGCCTTAGTGTCTCTGGCCTGGCTTTTTAAATTTTGAGAGGGAAGGATAGCTCAGTGGTTTTGAGCATTGGCATGCTAAACCCAGGGTTGTGAGTTCAATCCTTGAGGGAACAATTTGGGGATTGGTTCTGCTTTGAGCAGGGGGTTGGACTAAATGACCTCCTGAGGTCCCTTCCAACCCTGGTATTCTATGAAACTGTGTTTTAAGCATTACAGTAATTATATTGGCAGTAACTTCATAAATCCCAGGGAATATAAAAATTATTATGCTATAAAGTAGGGGGGGTATCAGGAGTACCTATTCTTATTCTCCCTCTGAAATGGATGTATAACTGATAGAAATGTCAGTGGGAAGTAGCACGCATTTCCATTTGAAATTTCAAATGTTTTAGTGGTTGTGAAATTCTGAATTTCACAGTGAAGAGGTATTGAACGTTTTCTGCAAAAACATTGTAATTCTTTAGCTTAGTTCTAACGTCTTTATCAACTTTTGTGTCTGCTTAAATCCCAGTAGATTAATATAAATACTCCAAATGTTTTAATCCAGATATTTTATGAAATATTTAAATATGTAACTATGTAATAAAGTATGTGAAATGGGTTACTGTTGTCAAGATAATGTATACCCTCAGCAATTTTCATACTTACTAATTGACCAGAACACTGAGGGGGAGATTTAGCCCAGATACAGCAGGGGTGGAGAAGGGCACAAGAAGCATTTCTTCTACTTGCATCAACTGCGTAGAGTCCCTGTGCTTCCCTTACTTCAGACAGTGCTCCGTGCAGCACCTCCAGGAGCACAAGCCACCCCATATTTAAGGGTGGGGAAGTAGAAGGGGCTATGTGCTCCAGCACCAGGCAGGAAGTTGATGGGGTGCAGAAAGCATGCTCAGCACTTAAACACACTGCAATGGTAAAGTTTTCCTTGCACACCCTGAAGCTCTAGAAGATATTGTGTCTCTACAAACTCCCCTTGGAACGTAGTTTAGCCTCTATGATTTGGAATTCTAAAGGTTGTTTGTTTTATCCCAAACCTCAGGTTGCCAGATAACATACAGAAGAGATAAACTCTTCTTTTTTATGCATTTGTTAGTGTGGTACAGTACTTGGTATTTCTAGATTATTACATAAAGTTTATGATAAACTCTTAATGTTATTTTAATGTGACTAACACCATTCAGCTGTAATAAAACTTGGATTCGAAATTCCTGTGTAACAGTACAGTAACTTCATAATATTAAAATAGTAAATGTGCATTACAAGAGAAAATACAATAAATCAGTTTAGGGGCATAAAGATTATTTGAAGGCCCTGGTAAGTATGCATAGGTTCAAAGAAAAACATTGAAATTACTCTATGGCTAGATTCCAGCAGCAGAAAATGGCAACATGTGATCATTGTTTTCTTATAAGTCACGACACTGAAGGAGTTAACAGGAGAGTAGTCAATATTTAGTCCTTTTAAGAGCCATGTTTAGAAAGAGCTGCTGTTAAGGTAGTTTGATGAAGGGAGGCAAGTTTCCTCGAGTATTGTTTCTGAAAAGGAAATGTTTAAATGAACCAGGAATAAAACACTGGTTTTGCTGGAAGACAGGCGGGAAAATCCTTGTGTTCATTAGTATCACAAATCATTACTCTGTGCAGAGCTTTTATCCAAAGAAAGGCAAGATAATAGCTCCTTTGACCACTATATTTAAAAATAGTTTGGCTTCTATTAGTCATTGTTCCTTCTCAAAAATAAATGGTTTTATATTCTAACTCTTTGTGTTTCTTTGGACTAATGCCTAAGAAAAATAAAATTAAACAACTTTATGAATAAGAACATCTAAGAAACTAAGGCATGGTCTGGAAAATACAGCATTATGTTAAAGATACGCAGTGCAACTATGAGAAATGCAGTCTTAAATAAAATAGCTGAAATATTGGTTTTTATTTTATTGACTTTGGATAGAGTCTACTTTACTTGTACTTTGAAAGGCAGATGAACATTAATCTCTGAGCATGTGTGCTGTTTTCACTTATTTAAATGTCTATTCTGTTCACTTTTTTATTTTTGTTTTTAAATCATTTCTGTTATACTTGATAAAATAAATTTTTCATTAAAATAACTTTTAGAAGTATATTAATTGTAAGTAATGATGATAGAACAGGGCTGTGCATAGATTAAAATAACAAGGAGAGATTTATCATATATCGCTTTAGGTGTTTACATGACAAAATAAATCGCTTCTCTTCTTTTTATAAGGTTGATTACTGTTTGCTTATTCAGTTAGAGCACTATTGCTTTTACTCTGTTTGATTCTAAAATTTCAGTAAACTTGAAAATATTTGAACTACAAAGTATATTATGAAAAATATTTTTACTTTAGAAATCATTTAGTACTGCAAAGCATTTATTTACCTAACAGTGTTAGCTTAATATAGTAATTGAAAATATGTTGCTTAATTCTGTACTGCTATTAAATGCGAATAGATACAAAAATGTAACATACCTGGTAAATGTGGCAGGTCTTCCAAAAGCAGTGATAATCCAGGTTTATTTCAATTTTTTTAATTTTAAGAAAGTATTAACAAACTTGTGCTGAGTGCTGTAAAATTGAGAGTGGGCATTTCAAGGAAAAATTCAACTTGAAAAGTTCCTGATCTGCCTGGCACCCTGGATGATACTTGAGTAAACTGCTTCTACAGATTATCCCATTTTAGTACTGAAGAAAGGCATTAAGACTTGTTACTACTCATATGGTTTTCATCACTGCTTGTATCACAGCCAAAACTTCTAGCTTAACTGTAGACGTCTAGTAGAAGACTTGGTAAAACCTGAAGTTTAATAATGGATGGCACCTGGTCGTTGGAAGTACGGTGAAGTCCATTCAAATCCATTCCTGATATGAGAACAAACTTTTTAAAAATAATTTTTCAGTGCATCATTCCTTATAGAGTGTGGCATTTACCAAAATGTGAACACACCTCCATTCAAAGAATAAGTAGTGATGATGATCAGCAAATTATCAAACCTATTCAAAGACTAAAGCTGTAAAATTAATACACTGCTTATTCTTTTTTGTAATTGTATATAGATTAGACATCTTACTTACAGTAAATACCTAGCAACAGGCCAGTGTACACCACACTTTCTGATTAAAAGCCTACATTATATTATTAAATACAAATAGGGTGACCAGATGTCCCGTTTTTATAGGGAGAGTCCCGTTTTTAGGGACTTTTTCTTATATAGGCACTTATTACCCACTACCCCTTGTCCCTTTTTTTCACAGTTGCTATCTGGTCACCCTAAATACAAGGGACAAAGTTGTTTAAAACAGTAAATTTTTTTTAGCAAGGATGATACTCATTAATGGGAACATTGGAATAAATACCTATTGCTGGAACTTGCTTATGTTAGCATAAGTCCAGTCTTTAGTTGCAATATGTTATAATCATGATTGGAGCTATAAGTTTAAGCTAGATCTGTGAAAAATAGAAATGTTTTACATTATTCATACTACAGCATCCATACAAAATATAGTTAGAAGCAGGGTTATATGCTCCTTTCCTTTATCAGATTGTCTATTTAAAGTGATATGACACTAATGTGAGTTGTCTATACTGCAGTTTGCATAGTCAATGTAATTAATGGCTTATATCTCTAGGTTTAGGACAAATTCAAGATTTTCATTTATCCAGTTTTATAGATGTTACTTTGTCATTGCTAATGCAAGTAGCTCTTTTTTATGTTACAATTCCGATAATCTTGCAAGAAGAAAAAAAACGTTAAAAATTCTAGCTCCTTTCCATCCTGATAAAATGTTTGGATGGCAAGGAATTATAGGTTCATGTTGATGACATGTCGATAAGGTTACAGATTTGTTTCAGTAGCACTAGTTATTTTGTCTACTGTATTTTTAAAGGTGAAAAGATGCAGATATGCTACACTAACATTTCCAATCTGAAGTTACTGTTCTAAAGAAAATAAGGCTTGTGTTGCTCATTGCATTGTTCTTTTTTGTATGTTCCAGGTTGACTAGAGTAGATGAGTTATATACCCATTATGGATCAGTGTTTCCCAAATAGTGAAATTGCTTTCATTAACAATCAAAGTTCCACACCAAAAGGTCAAAGATACTGCTTTTAATGTTTCAGATGTGTAGTTCTAGATTGCAAAATGCTATCAGCATTAGAACAAACTTCCTATGAAAATATGTTGCCTGTGTATTGAATGAGTTTGTTTGCATCCATTTATTTGTACAAATTTGGATAAAATTGCTGTAATGAAGTCTGTCTTGTCCCTTTAATAGTAAAAGGGAACATTGTGGAGGTAGTTGGATAGTTGGGAATCCCAATATGGCAAACGAGGCTTTGGGAACTTAATCATGTTCTTTCAAAAATTCACAAAATCTTTTACAATTTACTATAAAACTAACTAATATTGCAGAATTCTACAGCAAGCTCACTGTCTCTACTTTATTTTGTGGTTTGTTTTACAATGCATGTAATAAGCCAGTGCAGCATGTAGGACAGCATAAATGTTTTGAATGCAAGCTTGAATGGCCAAATTTATGGGTCAATATTAGGAACTTATTTTCTTGATAAAGTTCAACATACCTCTGAATTTTTAAGTTACAGCTGCAGTTCACATCAACGGATTTCTTAGCAACCTGCCTAAGAATATTATTTATACTGCAGAGAGCAGAATCACTCACTTCTTAGCAATGAATAGTAAAAGCAGTTGACTGTAATGTTTCAGTGGTTCAAAAGGACTTTGTAGGTATATCTTATTGATGCTATTTACCTTGCACAAGAAGTTTCAGATACAGTAAATAAATTTTCTTGGCTCTTCATGAGCAACTAATCTCCCTGCTATGTACAAGGTTCAGTTTTTCTGACTAAACAAAATTACAGTAAAATACCGGTTTTCTACCAGCTTGTTAACATCTGAATTCAATTACCTACTGTTTCCTTAATCTCTACTTTTATGTATTGAAGGAAACAGCCTCACATTCAGTGGGCATTTTTCCATTAGCTTATCCCTCTCATTTAGTACTGCAATTTAAAAATGTTGACTCAGCTGTTTTATATTCTGCCTGACAACTCAGAAGCGCTAAATAAAGTTAATTGTAGAAAATAAATGTTGATTTCCTGAAACATAGTTGTCATTTAACAACTTTAGAGAATGTTACCTACCTTTTTAACTGCAAGAGTTGAACTCTTGAAGTGAAAAGTGATCTTGTTGCACTTTGTTAATGTAATAGTTGAAGTAAATTGTTTCTGAGGATCAAATTTCATTACATTGCTGAATATCCATTTTATGAACAAGGATTTATTTTTTTTAAATATCCTAGTATAAAACTAGAGATGTGAAAAAAATAGTACCTCTGATAAAGTTATTATGACTCTGTGACATTAAGTTACATGGAAGAGACAGTTAATGTAGAGTAACTGGCTCCTAGAAGTTTCCTAATCAAGGATTTTTTTTTTTTTAATACTGCTTCAAAATGTAGTCCATTTTTTTAATCACAAGTGAAATTATCAGACAGTTGCTTGGCTTGTTCTTAAGCAATTAACTTAATTTATTAATTTCAGTTAATGACATAGCACGCTATTCATATAAAATTGGTATATTCTTTAAAACAAATGCTACTTTTATGAATAGACTAACTTCTGATTGGATGAAGCACAAACCAAGACCAGTATATAATGCAATCAAAAGACAGCTTTCTAGTGTTGAGAATTTTGTCTTTTTTTCAAAGCTTGTATACAAGTCTTAGTGGAAGGCAAAATAAGTTTTCATTAATGGCCACTGTTTATAAAGGTGGTTTACATGAAAATGATTAATGTAACTCTGCTTGTACAGATTCTCTCTTGGAGACTAGCCATGGCATTTTAATATCATGACATATTCCTTTTTTGCTGAGAAGCCAGTATATGTTGAATGCAGTCATATGTTTTGGTTTTAGTTAAGTTCTGGGCTTTCTCAAGTTCGACCACACTCTTTGCACTACTTGAATATGGAAAGTTTATTCTTCCACTTCCATGGTTCATCTTGTTTCTTCACTCTCTGTGTTGATGTGCAAAGTAATTATGTTTATTTAATTTTATGTATACAACAGACATAAAATTATTGCATCAACACTTTATGTATGTGTTAATTTACTCAAACCTTTTTTCTGAAAAGTTGCTTTAGCATCTGACTTATCAACTAAAATATCTGAAACCAAAAATAAACGTGGTCTCACTGTACAGCCTGAAGCCTTTCATCTCTACCTTTAATTATCAACATGTTGAAACTAAATAGTGTATGATTAGTATCTTAAAATATGCCTGTGTACTGTGTTTTTGAGCATGTATGTAAGAGCTGTAAACTCAAGCGTACAGTAATGTGTCCACATGATTTTCAGACATACAGCTAACAACCAGAACAAAAAAGTTTTCTTCTTTAATTTTTAAGTGTTAATGAAAAATGATAGTTTTGCAGAGTGTGGTCCACTGGTTAGAGAGTGGCATAGGAGTCCAGAGACCTGGGTTCTGTTTTTTCTGTTGACATTCTGTGTGGGTTTAGGCAATCTATCTTAGATTCCCCAACTGTAAAATGTGGCTATTGGTCTTTTAAAAGTGCTTTGACAACCTTTAGTGAAAGTCACTATGTAGATGCATATTTGTATTATTACTTCTACAGAAGGTATAGGATGAGCAGTGGCAGTGCAAATTGTCAACAGTCCCCAACTGTAACTTGGAGAGACCAGATACAGAGGTCTTTAAGTACACCGCTACCTCAATATAACACCACCTGATATAACACGAATTTGGATATAACGTGGTAAAGCAGTGCTCCGGGGGGGCGGGGCTGCGCACTCTGGTGGATCAAAGCAAGTTCAATATAACAAGGTTTCACCTATAATGCGGTAAGATTTTTTGGCTCCCAAGGACAGCGTTATATCAAGGTAGAGGTGTAGTTCAGTCTCCATGCCTAATCAGTTGCTGGTCTGTCTGCTGATACTGCTTACAAACTTTCTCATGAGAATTTTTTGTCAACTATAAATGAACTGAGAACACAATCATGCTCACACAGATAATCTAATAGTTGTAAAGATCATGTCTACATAGGACAGCAATGCACACTAAAGGAGTATGATTTCTAAAATGCACTAACATGTGGCTCACTAATTTGTCTGTGTAGACCCTGCTGGTGTACACTAATAGTTCCCTCATGCACTGTTTGAAACAGTACTATACTAAAGTACCAAGTAGTGCACCTTACAAATCACATTCCATTAGTGTGCATTGCTGCACCCTGTCGACAAGCCCTGAGTAACTACATCTTTTGACCTGGCCTGAAGTCAAACCACCGACTTAATGCTGCAAGGCTCCACAACCTGTGTCAAGCTACTGAGTCTTCCAGTTACTAGATTCTAGGAAAAGTTTTCTGTTTTGAAAAACAAAATCAAGCTAACGCTGTACTTCCTTGTTAACAAAATAAACTAATTTAAAAAGTAAAACTCTCACTTTCTAAATATATTTATGATGTTCTTGCCATATTTTTTTTGCATCAATGATATGACAGGGTAGTTGACAATGAATCGGTCTACATGAGTCTTTGCTACAAAGTCATCTTGCTTTTACTTCTGAGGGAAATATTTAAAGCTATTTTTTATTTGAATGGGCTTGGAAGTTTTAAGAAAAAAATATGTCTACTCAAGCCTGTAGATACTTCCATGATTCATTGTACAACAGCAATGAAATAGATCAACGCCTTTGCTTAGAGTAATGTTAAAAACACTTGTTCGTCAAGCTACAAGAGATGCTTAAATTCTCTGTTTGGCATCAACCAATTTTTCATTCTGGGGAGTGTGAGGGTGACACTTGGGGTGGTACTATATGGTCTCTTAATGAGTGTTACATTTTTTTCCTCTTAAAAATAAATTAGTATGTTAGAAGCTGGCATCTCTAAACTTAAAATAGTTATAGTTTTCATTCCATTTGTGTGAAATGTCATTAAAATTACTTTTAGAAACAGCAAAATGTCAGACTTATAACTTGGCATTGTTGTAAACATCATTTATTGCAACTTGCATGCTTGTCTCCAGGTTAATGAATTTTGTCAAACCTGTTATGTGTTTTTGAAGAAGCTGAGTTTTTACATTTCTTTCAGAAGGTGAGCATGTAACATTTAGTAGGTTGACTTGTAGGATCTCTTCTAAACCAAATTTGTTGAAAGATCATGTTCTTATTATGGAAAAGTTTACGTATAACTTCAGGAAGTATTAATAATACACAGGAAGGAATTACCTCATGAAATTCATTCTCTGAACTCCGTTTTACAAAGCATATGAACGTTCTCACTTAGGTACGTGTTCTCAGATACGATAAAATAAATTATAAAATGCTTGGTCATGGAGAACAAATGAAGAAGAGAGTTTGGGCGGTATACTACCAGCCTAACTGACAGAGTTCCGTAAGATTAGTTCTTCTGGTTTGACATCTGCTAGATTAATAAAAGAGCAATTCAAAACTCAACAAGTTCCCGAAAGACATAGAAGGTATTCCTAAATATGTTATTGGCATACATAAAGACAAATTGGAGGAAGAATCCCATGCACTGCTACAGGCTGGGGACCGACTGGCTAAGCAGCAGTTCTGCAGAAAATGACCTGGGGATTACAGTGGCCAACAAGCTGGATATGAGTCAACAGTGTGCCTTTGTTGCCAAGAAGGCTAGCGGCATATTGGGCTGCATTAGTAGGAGCATTGCCAGCAGATCGAGGGAAGTGATTATTCCCCTCTATTCAGCACTGGTGAGGCCACATCTGGAGTATTGCATCCAGTTCGGGGCCCCTCACTACAAAAAGGATGTGGACAAATTGGAGACAGTCCTGTGGAGGACAATGAAAATAATTAGGGGGCTGGGGCACATGACTTATGAGGAGACGATGAGGGAATTGGGCTTATTTCAGAGTGGTAGCCATGTTAGTCTGTATCAGCAAAAAGAACAAAGAGCACTTGTGGCACCTTAGAGACTAACAAATGTATTTGAGCATAAGCTTTCGTGGGCTAAAACCCACTTCATCGGATGCATGCAGTGGAAAATACAGTAGGAAGATATATATACACAGAGAACATGAAAAAATGTCAACTGTTGTCAACTGTTGGAAATGGGCCATCCTGATGATCACTACAAAAGTTTTTTTTTCTCCTGCTGATAATAGCCCACCTTAATTGATTAGTCTTGCTATAGCTGGTATGGCAACACCCATTTTTCATGTTCTTTGTGTATATATCTTCCTACTGTATTTTCCACTGCATGCATCTGATGAAGTGGGTTTTAACCCAAGAAAGCTTATGTTCAGATAGATTTGTTAGTCTCTAAGATGCCACAAGTACTCCTCATTCTTTTTGGGCTTATTTAGTGTGCAGAAAATAAGAGTAAGGGAGGATTTGATAGCAGCCTTTAACTACCTGAAGGGGGTTCCAAAGAGGATGGAGCTACGCTATTCCCAGTGGTGGCAGATGACTGAACAAGGAGCAATGATCTCAAGTTGCAGTGGGGGATGTCTAGGTTGGATATTAGGAAAAGCTATTTCACAAGGAGGGTGGTGAAGCACTGGAATGGGTTACCTAGGGGGGTGGTAGAATCTCCATTCTTTGAGGTTTTTAAGGCCCAACTTGACAAAGCCCTGGCTGGGACTGGATGACCTCCTGAGGTCTCTTCCAACCCTAATCTTCTATGATTCTATGCAGGGAGGGAATGTGATCATTTGCTTAAGTGGCGAGTTCATTCCATCATAGTCTTAGCCTAATATTGTATGTTTCTAAAAACAGTAGTCTCTATAGTCAATCATTCAGATTTCCATATTAATACTACTTTTGTCGCATACATACCATACGAGGTCTTTTGATGATCTTCAACACACATACTCTTTCTGCCACAGTCTTATGCGAAAACTACAAATCAGTGCAAGAAGAAAGGATCAAATCTAGAAATTTAATTCAGATAGCTCTAACTTGCAGAATTAATTATACGGTAGCACATATAATAGTATAAATTATTTGATTGAAACTATGACTTTCCGTACATAAGAGACTGGTAAACCTGTAAAATATATTCACTTTCTCCATCCTTTCCCAATATATTTTTCTTCAGCTTAAAAAATAATGGTTGAGTCCACTATGGCCTTAACAGATATGAATTGTTTAGTTCAAGTAATAGAGGCTTATCATTTTAGATCCAGAGGATTCTAGGTTCGATCTCTTACTACAAGTGACCCACCATGGGATGTTGAATTACAGCTGTATTCCAGCATGTTTATAAGCTTGAAAAATGTCACAAGGGAATATAGAAAAAGTCTAGATTTAATGGCCTATATAAAAGGTAACACACAACGCGAAAATAGATTGTTAGAGATCTTTGTATATTTTTATAGACTATTTAATGTCAGTATTTTAAGTTTTTGGTTTCCCTATTTTGGTCACTATAAAAGTTTGCTAGAGCAATTTTGAATGGATTTTCATATTTACAAAAATGCACAAAATAATATGTTACTTTCACCACTCAGTTGGCATCATTCATGTAACCTGAAAGACACACACATTCAGGATTACATATTAAATGTGTGTATGGTTTGAAAAATAAAATTCCTTGTTGTTTTATATAAACTATTTGAAAGCTGATGGCACATATTACTGAAGGGATAATTTCCATTTGGGTTGCTAGCAGTGATATTAAACAGTTTTGATATTGGTCAGCAAGTATATGTATCAGTAATCTCTGAAGAGGTGAGCAAATTATATCACTTTTATAGTGTGTGAACAATTTTTTCTTGTTGCAGTAAGACTGTATCATGGTTTTCAGGATAATGAATGTGAAATGCATTATAAATACTGTGAGTAATAAACTGTCTCTTCACCCCACATAAAATAAAATCATAAAATATCCTTTGCTCAGAAAGTGAGAGCGCAATGGATTAAACAGACCATTTTGTGGGACTGTAATTGTTCCCCGATGGATAACATTTGTTAACACAGTAAATTTGAGATGTACTTTTTAAGCTATTGAGTAATAATGCAACTCAAGTACTCAAGTAAATATCCACTAAATGATGTAACAACATTATGCTTAGTTCTATGAGGAAGAAAATATATGATTATTTTTTGCCTTTTGTCTTTTGCAGCACTGATGTGGAATTCTTTTTATTGAGTAGGGCATTTACGAAGAGAATCATGTGTTCTGGTGCTCAAAGCTTATTTGGGTAATACAGTGTTTTGTGATTGCCAGGAGATAACAAGTGATGTGTCCCTAAATATACTATGTATTAAACCATTTTTATAGGATGGAAACTAACTTATGATTTTGAACAATTGGTTTCAATATTACTGATATAAATTATATTTTATTAAGATGGTGGTGTCTTACAAGAGATGCTGAAAATTAGATTCCCCCCCTTCCGCCCAAGATGCCTAAGGGAGTTAAGCACTCAACTCCAACTAACTTTCAGTAGGTGTTTGTCATAAGTAGATAGGTAAGGTAAGGGGAACCAAACACCTGACCAGAGGACCAATCAGAGAACTGGATTGTTTAAAAGAGGGGCGGGAATTTGTATACTGTGGGGGTCTTTGTTGTTTCCTCGGCTGTGGTTAAACAAGCTTTTCTTCTAACTCCATCTTATCTCAAAGTTTCTTCTAAACATCTGTGGGTACAAAAGGAAACAAAGTACATAGGCTGTTATATGCTTTGTGTTGTATTTACATGTATGTTGATTTGCTGGACTGGTTTAATCGGGCTATCTTTTAAATCAGACTGTTTATTCATATTTTCTTATAAGCAAGAGCCTGTATTGAGTTTCTTAATGCAAGATTATTGTT
>NC_133784.1:27349848-27515656 GCF_003597395.2 Chelonoidis abingdonii | reverse complement strand
GAGAGAGGAAGACCCAGGGCTCTGGGTCTTGGGGGTCCCCCAGGGAAAAGTTGGGGTGATTCGGGGGGGGTACTAGGAACCCCAATAGTCCTAGTTGGTGGCAGCGAGAAAATATCCAAGCTGGTAGTGAGCTTGGGGGAGTTTCAGGTAAGCACCCAGATTTTGGACGCTAAAGTCCAGGTTTGGGACAGGAGGCTGGCTTTACCACAGTGTTCAGTTCCAAGCTGTTTTAGATGCATTTGAATATCACATCTTTATTTTATTATAGTGTTAAATCTACCCCAGAGATTACTGAAGAAAAAGGAACAAACAAGTGTAGAGGTTTTGTTTCATTTTTTTAAAATCTGAAAGTATGTTAAAATGTAGCAATGACTGCAAGTCAAGTTATGATTGTAGATTGAAGTCTACTTTCCCCTCCAAGTATGAGACATTATTACTAATTATGACTTCAACATATAAGATAAGATATAAGATAAAAGAGCTAGTTGTTCTACTACCTGAACTATACTGATTTGAAACCTTTATAGCTAAAGTGGTGCAACCCCTTAGCGTGGACATAGTTATGCCAGTATAAAGGTTCTTTTTGCCTACCAGTACTCGCTGCATATAAACACAATAGGAGTTGTACAAATTTAGCTATTTTGATTAGGACCAGGCCTAAGCATCTGTCATTAGGTGGATTAAGTTGCCTGTTTCTCAAGCCTATAAATTGTCCAGTCTACACCCTGCTGATCATATGTATTCTGTCAGGTTTATGGTGACTTCACTGGCTGAAACACATAGAACCTCTATAAGATTTCCCAAGTAACTACCTGTTTATTGGCCTGTAATTTCTTTGTGCACTACAGAATTGCCTTCTTTTTGCAGTAATGCCTACCAAATCAGTGGATATCAAAGAGAATGCCCTCCCTCTCCTGGTTCATTGTGAGACATATTTGATCAGATCCGGATGGAGTAGATGACACCTGGGGTCCTCAGAAGAGAGGGGCAGACTCAGCTGCTCCAGAGCTGCCTTCTCTCACCTATCCCCCAGATCACACATGGAGATCCCACCTGACCGGGAAGCTGGAGCAGCGGAGGAGATTTCTCCATCTCTCTTTCACCCATTAACTAGGCTATGGCAGGGAAGGGAGAGTTGATTGTCTCCTTCACTATGCATGAAATCATCAGAGGTGGTCATGCAGCAGTCTTTCTGTGGTATTTGTTTCCCAGAAATTGAATGGAGGTTTAGTTTCATACCCCATTGTTTCCAAGAGGCTGTGGGTCTGAGTGATAATAATTGATAACCAAAGAGGAATTTTTCCTTTGGGGCAAGATTGCAAGGAGTATGGTGAATTTTTTCCACCTTCCTCGCAGCATTCTGGAGGCCCGGTTTTAGTTTTAATGAGGAGTAAGGACAAGAATTTAAAAGCTGTACATTTATAAGTGGTAACTTTCTTGTAGCTGGTGTCCAGTGTGCATGTGAGGCTCAGAGGGATTAAACACGAGACATGGGAGATAACTAGTGGACTCTATTAGTCTGAAGGAAGAAGGGTAGACCTGAAGTCTTCACGGACTGAGACACCCTTTGTGTATTTTTGTTCCCCTTCATGGGCAGATGGTGAGAGGATTGTGGGGAAGGCTGAATCCTTGGGGTTAGGCTAAAGGAAACAATACTTGAAAATTGGTTGGCATATTGCTGGTTAATGTCACATTGGAACCAAGTAAATGCCCAGTATTTGCTTCTATTAAGTTAATCAAGTTCTGACCTGCTTTAAAAGCCATCATTTTATCTATGTTTGATTCCTTGACAATGGTAAAATTATTTGATTTACATGTTGTTTTCTCTGAATCTGCTGATACATCAGGGACATAAATATCTCTGCTTTATAGATGGGGAGACTAACTAGTGAAGAGGTTGACTCACTTACCTACAGCAATATAGTCAGTTAGTGGCAGGTCTGGTATTAGAATTTGAGTTTTTGGTTCCCTTAGTCTATGTTCAGACCAGGCTGCCTCTTCGTAAAAAGTAAGATTGATTGAATTTGTTTCATGGATTTATGAATCTTTATGTAAATGAAAGTACCAGCTGTTGCACTATATTCAAGTGCTTATGTTAAAAAAGGAGTTGTCATGTGCTCAACATTTTCTTGTTTAATTGTCTGTTAAATATATAGTTTCTCTGAGATGCCAGGGGGATTTTTATTGCAGTCCTGGTGGAGTTTTTATTTGTTTAATTCTTTGTACAATGCAAAAATCTCTACAAGTCTATCAAGTATTTGTTATTCACAGTGGTCAGTGACCATCGTACTCATGATTGAGGCTTTTTATTTCTGCTAACCTGTTTGATATACTCAGTTGCACTATAAATCCAGCCAGATTACAGGTTGGTTCAAGACTTGCGAATGGTATTTTTCTGCTCTGTTTTTCATCAAAAAGAAGGTGTTTCTTTGGTTTTGTGTGTCTAGGTGAAGAAGCGCAGTGAAGAAGTTATTAACTGGGTTTTGTTAGGCTGGGTTTGAAGAGCTGGAGAGGAGTATCTCACAAACGTTAATTGCTAAACTACAGCTATAGGTACACAGATATACAAGCTACAGGTGTCTACCACATGAGCAGGTGGAAATTGTCATAACTGTGAGGAAGTGTGATGACTGTTATATATCCATGATACATTTAGCCTAAGCTGCGCTATGTACAATATTGGTTGTATGTTTAGGAATGATTATAAAAGTTTGGAAATGATTTTAAAAGTGAGTTCCCATATTTAAAAGAGCATAAAAATGGATGATTATGTGGGTATGTGAACTAGTGTTCTAGGGAAAAAAAAGGGGTTAAGATTGTAAATGGGCTTATGAACATATTAATGGGTTAGAATGTCTATACCTATAACTAGTAACCTTGATGGGAGTTGCGCATATCTACACACAAGATTTCATAATTGA
The DNA here is from genome assembly GCF_003597395.2 of Chelonoidis abingdonii. Classification (NCBI taxonomy): domain Eukaryota; kingdom Metazoa; phylum Chordata; order Testudines; family Testudinidae; genus Chelonoidis; species Chelonoidis abingdonii. Next base: position 27,512,735 of record NC_133784.1, on the reverse strand, counting down.
GGATTTAATAGGTGGGGGGTTGGGAAACTGACCTAAAAAGGTGTAAATATTGGTATTTCAGTATCTGTCCACCATTTTTTTTAGATTAGATACTGGAGTCCTCCTTTCTCCACTTCATTTACCTGAAAGGAGAATTGTAAGCCACAGTTTAAACAGTCTACTAATTAAATTACAGAACTTGGGTGAAAGTGATTCTTTACAAGTGCCTTCTTAATTTAGGATCTAATAACACTGTATTTTTAATACATTAAATCTGTGTTTTACTCATTCATTTATCATAGTAATTTATAGGCATTTCTATGGTGCTCAACACTGTAGTATCCAATTACCTATTTTAATTTATATTAATTTCTATCTTCAAATGCCTATTCTCGAGTACATTTTATGTAATACTGCTTTTTTAGAATATGAACTATTTTGAAGAGAACATTTCTATATTTCTTAAAATTATAAAATCTTAATTGCTTAGATATATTTAATGTTAATCTACAAAATGGTATTAATCTGTAAGTATTTTTATTCCAATAGCATAATGAGTATACATACAGAAAAGTGTAGGCTTTGTATGTAATAACACTAGAATAAATCTATACTTCACTGTGGAAACTTTTTTTCACACATAATCAAGAACCTGAAAGCAATTCATAGGGAAAATATACAAGAGCTGATTTGTGTTTTCTAAGACGAGTCTTCTCAGAGAACTAATATCTGACCACAACTGTAGAAATATTGGCTATTCAATTGCACTTTAGAGCAAAACAAAAACATCATTGTTAAAATAGAAAACGGAGAGATAATACATTAGTCCAAGAAAAATTGTTCTATCTTTATTTCTTTTAAAGCAGTTTTTTCAAGAGCTTAGGGTTGTCTGTCCCATCAACTTTCACTTTCTAGCCTCCCATGTTCCCTTTCGTTAAAAACTTTCACTGCATTTAAAGGGACACTGTCAATATGATTTTTATTTTTACATTGACAATATAATAAAAAGATTCTGAAAGTGCACCTTTAAATTAGTCTTTCTTTTATTTAACTGCTTCCTTTTTTAAAGAAACTTGATAGAGGTTTGCTTTTAACTACTCCCATGCTGGTGTTTTTGTTGGTGTTTTGCACCAATCCAGGAGCAAACGTAGGCCAAACGCACTAATAACAGACATGCTTTGTGTAATGGGGCCTCTACTCACTGACATCTCCTTCTAGCCGTTCGGGGGAATAGTTCACCAGGTTGACACCTTTTCCTACAGTTGCACACCATTCCTGCGCCTCTGTCTGCTGCCCCTCTCTCGCTCCAGAAGCTGCTGCGATCTCTTTGTAACCTAGCCCCCCAGCTAGATCACTATTGTGGTTTCCCTTTCTGGTGGAAGTGGAAAGTCTCTTCTCACAAATAAGTTCAGGCAGTCTTCCTACTTGCTGCCTTGCCGGTGCCACTTTTCCAGTGGCTGGTTGGGGAACCTGGGCCCATCCTTTACTCCGGGTTCAGGCTCAGGGGCTCTCTAGTCAGCTGTCAAGGTCTGTTGTACAGTGTACCTTGCTGCATTTCTCTGAGCCCTTTCCTAACCTTCTGGCTCTCCCCTCCTTCTCTGAGTCTACCAGTTTCACCACTCCCTCCTCCCAAGGAGTAACTGCAGGCTATGTGCCTCTGCAGCCTCAAACACTTCTCCCCCTTCCAGGGAGTGACTGCAACCTTTCCCAGCAGCCGCTTTCTGCTGTCTGCTCCCTGGCCTTATGGAACTCCCACATGTTCCTGCACAGGTGAGCTCCTAATTAGGGCTTTTCTCTCAGCTTTAATTCCCTCCAGTTTGCTGTCTGGATGTGAGGACTTACAGAAAAGTCCAAATTGAACATGATGCCCAGGTTAGAGACAGGATGGTGGTGTTGTCCACAGTGATCAAGAAAGGACATAGTGAAGAGGGCCTTCTACTTGGATTAATATAAAATCACTCTGTGCTTGAATGTAAATGTAGGGAGAACATTGTCATTGAATTTTACCTTTGGTAATTGTAGAAGAGATCCAAACATAGGTTCTTAAACCCAAATGAGGTTGTAGCCATACTTGCTATTTTAACTTTGCAAGCTGTTCGGTGCTTAGAATGATGCAATAAAGCTTCATTTAATGTTTGTAGAACATATAAAAAGTTTAATATACCTAAATGCATTTTGATCAGACTTTAACATACTATGTCCTGTTGCTTAGATAGAAAAAGAGATCTATTGAATACATTTATGAGAATTCTGTGATTGATGTCTTCACTATTTCTAGACAGAAATTTTGATCCGTATATTTTATAATAGTTTGAGCCTTGCAGAGGTTGTTGACCTCATTGAACCAGAGATCTTATTTCACACATCCTCTGCTTTTTTCCCATTCAAAATGTTTTGATGGTGCCAAGGAAACAAAATCAAAACTTTTACCCTTGGGATAGTGAGCATTGGATTTATTGTTAGCTAGCTCAACAGAAGGCTAATGTTACTTAAGAAATGGTCACAAGGATGTGTAATACATGTCGGAAGGAAATAGGAATGTATATGTTTGGGAAAGAGTCTGACAGGTAAGTATATTATCAGTGCTTGGTTTTGTTTGATTTTCAAACAGATATTTCAAATTTGGTTAGGACTGTCAATTAATTGTAGTTAACTCGTGATTAGCTCAAAAAATTAAAAAAATATAGCAATAGAATACCAAATGAAATTTATTGAATATTTTTGGATGTTTTTCTACATTTTCAATGTTGATTTCAATTACAACACAGTATGCAAAGTGCACAGTGCTAACTTTATATTTTTATATTACAAATATATGTACTGTAAAAATGATAAAAGAAATAGTATTTTTCAATTCACCGCATACAAGTACTGTAGTTCAATCCCTTTATCATGAAAGTGTAACTTACAGATGCAGATTCTATTTTTTGGTTACATAACTGCACTCAAAAACAAAACAGTGTAAAATTTTAGAGCTTACAGGTCCACTCAGTCCTACTTCTTGTTCTGCCAATTGCTAAGACAAACAAGTTTATTTACATTTACGGGAGATAGTGCTGCCTGCTTCTTATTTAAAATGTCACCTGAAAATGAGAATAGGCATGACACTTTTGTAGCCAGCGTTGCAATGTATTTACATGCCAGATATGCTAAACATTCCTATCCCCCTTTATGCTTCGGCCACTAGAGGACATTCTAGAGGACATGCTTCCATGCTGATGATGCTCATTAAAAATGTGTCAATTAAATTTGTGACTGTACTCCTTGTGGGGAGAATTGTATGTCTCCTGCTCTGTTTTACCTGCATTCAGCATATATTTCATGTCATAGCAGTCTCGGATGATGACCCAGCACACATTCATTTTAAGAACACTTTCACAGCAGATTTGACAAAATGCAAAGAAGGTATTAATGTGAAATTTCTAAAAATAGCTACAGCACTTGCCCCAAGGTTTAAGAATCTGAAGTTCCATCCAAAATCTGAGAGAGATGAAGTGTGGAGCATGCTTTCAGAAGACTTAAAAGAGCAACACTCCAGTGCAGAAACTACAGAAACCAAACCACTAAAAAAGAAAATTAACCTTCTGCTGGTAGCATCTGACTCAGATAATGAAAATGAACATGCATCGATCCGCTCTGCTTTGGATCATTATCAAGCAGAATCTGTCATCAGTATGGAGGCATGTCCTCTGGAATGGTGGTTGAAGAATGAAGGGACATATGAATCTTTAACACATCTGGCTCATAAATATCTTGCGGCACCGGCTACAAGAGTGTCATGAGAATGCCTGTTCTCAGGTGTCATTGTAAACAAGAAGCAGGCAGCATTGTCTCCTGCAAATTGTAACTAACCTTTGTCTGAGTGATCAGCTGACCAAGAAGCAGGACTGAGTGGACTGTAGGCTCAAAAGTTTTACATTGGTTTTTTGTACATAATTCTACATTTGTAAGTTCAACTTTCATGATAAAGAGATTGCACTGCAGTATTTGTATAAGGTGAATGAAAAAATAATTTTTTTTTGTTTTTTACAGTGAAAATGTTTGTAATAAAAAGTAAATATAAAGTGAGCACTGTACACTATGCATTTTGTGTTGTAATTGAAATTAATATATTTGAAAATGTAGAAAATGTCCAAAGATATTTAAAATAAATGGTATTCTGTTGTTGTTTAAAAGCACGATTATTCGCCAGTAATTTTTTAATAGCTTGACAGCACTAATTTTGCCACTTGAAATTTCAACTTTTATTTAAATTTCACAGGAAAAAAACAGCAAAATTAGTGTTTAAACGTGTAGCCTTGATGTTACATATGTGAGTAAATGTCGTGGTATCTAAAGTGTTTAACTAACACTCTTGGTGGGCCATATAATCCCAGTGGGATGCATCTGTGGAGGGGAAGGAGTCAAGTGCGAGGCAAAAGGGGGGTCAAGAACAAGCCAAAAGTTGGGGAGAAGCACAACAATAGCATTTCACAATTGGCATTTCACAATTTCAGGGTGGCAGGGGGACATACTAGAAGCTGGGCTAGAAGAGAGCTAATATCTGTAGCACCTTTCTAATCCATGAGTATTTCTTCATGAAAGATGCTGCTGACAGGTTCAGCCCTTCTCTTTTTTTTTGTTCCCCATGATCCTGGGAACTATGCATGCCTCCGTGTGTTTCATCTCTATATGTACTGGCCTATTGACATCATGCCCTCAACCAGTCCACACTGGGACATGGCCCTCACTGCCCCCATCTTCTTTTTGCTGCTCTTCCACTCATAAAGGATGATATGTAAGAAACTTGCACCATTTTCTGGTAAATGCTTTTCATGCTTCATTAACATAGTTCTTTCATACACCACTATTTGATGTGCATTGTTTATTATATTGCTGTATTGAGCTTCTGTTAACAGTGAGTGCTATTTATACAAAATTCCTTCATGGTTTTTAGTTATGTGAACAAATGGGAACTAGAATGAGATCACTGAATACATTTTTCACTTGAGACATGAGCAAGATTTGATCCTACTTTAAACTGACAAATATTTTGTAAGAATTTTCTTTTTATTTACATTTTTGACAGCCACTTTTCAATACCTCCATCTTACCAAAATCTAAGAATTTGCCATACTTTCTTTGTGTCAGATATTAGACAGTTGAGAAATGTACTTAGCAATCAAGTGTGAATGAAGCAGAAATGTCACTGCAGGTTTTATTTGTTTATAGTTTAGTTTTTTTAAAATAACTGCTTAACATAGAAAGTCAACATTTATACAGTGTAAGGTTTTGTTGACAAATTGCAAATTCTTCTCTTACTGCATCAACTATGAAAGAGTATTTTCTTATGTCTGTTTCAATTGAATAGATGACATTTGCATATAGCATAAATTGCCAAAGAGCAATGTGGAAAAATTTGTCATTTAAAACACATTTTAGAAGTTCGTTCATGTCTGTAAATAAAAAGGGAAATATATTGTTGGCAGAGGAAAGCAGGTGCTCATACTTCCCTTGTCTGATCTTTTCCTTGTTTAACAATCTTATTTCCAATACATGAAAATACTATATGACTGAGAATCAAAACTCTCAAATTCTCTCAAGTTTGTAAGTATACTATCTATTACATTTTGTAAATTAACACCTACAGTATGAAATTCACCTTGCTTTGTTGTCATCAAGGCCAACACAAGGCTTTTTGCTCTTGACTTGACTATCTTGAATAATTTTGTATCATCTGCAAACTTTGCCACCTCACTGTTCACCCCCTTTTCCAGATCATTTATGAATACGTTGAACAGCACAATTCCAGTACAGATCCTTGAGAAACCACACTATTTACCTTTCTCCATGGTGCATGCTGACCATTTATTCCTTCCCTTTGTTTCCTATCTTTTAACGAGTTACTGATCCTGAGAGGACCTCCCCTCTTATCCCATGACTGCTTACTTTGGTCAAGAACCTTTGGCATGGGACCAAAGACTTTCTGAAAGTCCAAGTATACTGTATACTTGTACACATGCTTGTTGACTCCCTTGAAGAATTGATGTGGACCCAGCAGAAAAATGATGACAGACACATGCGTGGAATTAATAACAGGCCACAACTTTTATTAGACTTGAACACAGCGGAGGCGCGCTACCTGCATCACCCATACTTTCCTATACCAGGCATTTAATTTGTTACAGGGCTCCTTACCATATAACCCATAACTAGTCCCAGGGTTACAGGGCTTCTTTTCATATAACCCATAATCTCAGCCTACACCCCAGGACTCAGTTCTCTCTGAGTCCTAGCACCCTTCCCAACCCTGTGAGGGGGACAGAGGGTGCAGCAGGGTAGGAACCTTGACTTGCAAAGGGCCACAAGGTCTGACATCAGCCTACGAGGACCACAAGGTCTCATCCTATCACATGAGCCCAAGGTCCTTTACCAAAATGCCAGGTCTTTTACCTCTGGGAAACATTCATTTCATTCTTTTAACCACACTAGAAGCCATCCACAGGGGGGCACCAGCGACTTGGTTGCTTTACATCCAACCACTCCTCCTGGTACCACTATCCATGCCTGCACATGCCTTAGCGGTATGTCAGCATCTCCATCTGGCAGATATATTCCATCATCCCTGAAAACTTTTGGCCAATTGTAATAAATATCCCTGTGCTTTATCACTGAATCCCCTTTCTCCAGGAATATCTTGTTGACCCCGTTATTTACTTTTTTTCCTAGCCTTCTCCACCTGGGCTGAGTCTGTTCCTAGCCCTTGTCTATCAGTGAGTGCAGAAGTGGCATGAGCTAATCCCACTTCATAGTTCTTCTGCATGCGAACCACTTTGGTCCTGGAGCCCAGCTGACATCCTGGCTGCCCTCTAGTGGGCCCAACGCACTATAGTGTGCACACAAATCCAAACCTTGCGTAGCTCTGGATAACTTCTGAAACAAACATACATATTGAGTTAATTACATTTTGCCATTCCCAGACATCTTTTCCTTGGTGCTGACGTAAGTCCTGTAACACCTTGATTTCCTTGACCTTGACATTCATCCAATGAAGTGGGTATTCACCTACGAAATCTCATGCTGCAATATGTTTGTTAGTCTATAAGGTGCCACAGAACTCTTTGTCACCTTGATTTCCAGTGCTTTTAACCTGGTCTGTTTTTGAGTACCTTAAGCACAGGGATATGACTCCTGCAGACCATTCTGGGACCATTCTGCAACTGCCATAGCTCACTTTTAAAGTGCCAAAGAAGGCAACTACAAATGCCACCTTAAATAACATGGCCTTCCTCCCGCAAGCCCAGACAGAGCCTTTGACAGCTTTTTAAGGCTTTCCGATGTTAGAGGTAACCTGTTGTTATCTGCCCACTCACCTTGGATTGCTTTTCTAAGAGTTTCTTTGCTATGAAATGCCCACATGGGATTGAGAAACCTGCCAACCTACTCCAGGAGGACAAGCCCACTAGACAGCGAGTTCCCAGAATCTGTTGTCCTGAAATCAAGAGCACGTTGGTAACACCATTATCCACTTATGGAACATGCACTGCATAAAAAGGATGTTAAACCACAGGCAGTATAAAATGAAGGCCCTCACCAGCCTCATTAGTCTTATTTGATTGGGTATTTACAATATGGACCATGAGTTGGTTGCCACACCAGAAAGGGACTTTCTTGTTCTGAAAGATTTTTTTTTTCTCCCCAACTAGTGACTTCCACTAGTATAAGAAAAAACTTGAATAAGGTGATGTTTTCTGGACACCTCTGTGCACACAACTCACCTTGAAAGTTACCCCCAAAACCTATACCTTCAAAGGCGTTGGATTATACCTGCAGCTCAGTCTTGAGCAACCAGTCTGAACGCCATATTGAAACATCCATTAATTCTTCCAGGAATCTTTCCCACACTTCAAAGTCTTCCTTCATTTCTCTTGTCATTCTAATAAAACAGTGGGGTTTTCACACTGCAGAAGAGGCAGATGCCAGATTATCACAAAATGTCTGACGGAGCCACAACCCCAGAATGTCAAGTTTAGTTGAGCTAAGACCACCTGTAGTTCCCTCAGAGTAATTTTCTTTGCCCCTTTTAGAGCCATATCAGTGCCATGACTAATTCCAACTTCTTTGTAGGCACCCTAGAAACTCCGAAATGAGTCCAGTTTAATGCCCGAAATGAGTCCAGTTGAATGTTACCCTTTGGGTAGGGCCTGTGATGAGGTGGACCCTGAGGACTTCAGCTATGTTCTGAAATGTGTGAAGTGTGTACTCACAATTACCTGTCCCTAATCTTCTTGCACATAAAAAGACGTCGAAATTGTGCAGAAGACTGGCATGTATCACATGGTGCGATATGGAGCTGCATCTTTAGAAAATGATACATGATACCGAGTGCCCCTTGGACATGACTTTATCACAATAGTAGCAGCCTGAAATCTAAGCAAGTTGAAGTCCCTGGGATGCACTGGAAGCAATCAGAACGCAGAGATGATGGCACATTTTACTGACATTGCTCCAGAGCCATGGTTAGGGAGCGTGGCCATCACAGTATCAAATGACGAGTATCTCACTGAACACAGTGGGTGGTCAATATAATCATTTTACCAGTGAGCCCCGGGGGTAGGACAGGTGATGGATAAGCCTATCATCTTCTTTTCTACCACACTCAGGAGAGACATTTGCAATTCTGGCATTGGGATGTATGGGAAAGGACCTTCCACTCTCCCTGCTGTCAGCTCCAAGATGATCTCTGCCCTTACTATATGTTCGAAGCCTTTAACGTACTTCAGGTTCTCTGCTCAAGACTGGCACCTCAAGCCCTCATATGGGATTTGAAAACCAACCAAAAATCCATTCCATAAATAAGCTGCATCTTTTTTTCCTTGAGTGGTCCAATAATAAATTCCATAACTCTGTATCTTAATTGGAGAAGGAGCCTTTTCCATGGTTACTGCCTCTCTCTGTAGCATCTCCTGAAGCACTGAAACTTTGTGGACCCTCTTTCCTACAGCCTTGTTGAAACCACCGTAATAGGAGGTTGTGCTACGCTGACCTCCTGATGCTCTACTGCAGTGTTTGTGCCTTCCTTGGGTATGAAAACATTTTCCATCATTAATGCAAAGTACACACTGGCTTTTATATCCTTATTTTGAAAGAGAGGTTTTGGCCCTGGCAACCTGCTGTCTGGGAGTGCCAGCTGGTAGGATGATAAGGAGTCATATCTCCAGCCAAAGTTCCTGGTCTGTTTTACTCCAGGGTAAATCAGGCTCCTCTGCTGCACTCTATTTAAATTCTCTGTTATGCCTTAACCATGCTATTCCACCACATGTAGCATGAGCCCTTGCTATTAAGTCCTCATACTTGAGGATGGAAATATACCTCTTGGGGCTCCTCACACAAATTATACTCATGTAAACGTGAAAGCGTGCTGACAAGTTAAGAGTATTTGTTTGTCACCTTAGGTCTCCAGGGTTTGTCCTCATCTTTTTTTAATGCTATTTGCCACTTCCAGTCTCTCTGTTCTTCCCTGAACAGCAAGATAAATAAATCCACAAATTCCCCTAACCTTTTCCTTAATGCCTTTAGACAGATGATTCCCAAGTGTAGTCTGGCTTCTCCCTGATTGCTTTGTAGGCTTCCTGCTTTTGATACATTTAAAAAAAAAAAATGCTGTTTAGTGTTTGTGTCTTTTGCTAGTTGCTCTTCAAATTCTTTTTGGCCTGCCTAATTATATTTTTACACTTGACTTTTCAGAGTTTATGTCCTTTCAATTTTCTTCAGTAGGTTTTTCTTCCAATATTTGAAGGATATCTTTTTGCCTCTGACTGCCTTTTCTATTCCATTGTTTAGCCATAGTGGCTTTTGGAGGAGGGGGAGGGGTGACGACGTAGGGAAGGGGTCTGCTTACTGTTTTTTCTTTTTTGAGGTACACATTTAGTTTGAGCCTTTATTATGGTATTTTAAAATAGTTTACTTGCAACCTGCAGGTATTTCACCCTTGTGACTGCTCCTTTTAATGTCAGTTTAACTAGCTTTCTCTGTGTAGACTTATCTGGCAGATAACCAGTTGCACATGAACTCACTGAGTGATAATGTGGCCAAAAAAGCTAATGCAATTATTGAAAGTAGGAATAGGGAGGTTAAATTACCTGTGTATTTGGCACTGGTGTGACCACTGTTGGAATATTGTGTCCAATTCCGGTATGCACAATTCAAGAAGGATGTTGATAAATTGAGAGAGAGCTCAGAGAAGAGCCATGAAAATTATTAGAAAACGTGCTTTATAGAGATGGACTCCAGAAACTCAAATTTATTTAGTTTAACAAGAGAAGGTTAATGGGTGACTGGATCACAGTCTGTAAGTACCTCCATGGGAAACAAAACTTGGATAATCAGCTCTTCAATCTAGCAAAGGTATAACAAGAGCCAATGGAAGTTGAAGGTAGACATATTCAGACTAGAAATATATGGTACGCATTTTAAACTGTGAAGGTAATTAACCATTGGAACAACTTACCAAGAGCTATGATGGATTCTCCATTACTGGAAATTTTAAAATCAAGATTGGATGTTTTTCTAAAAGATATGCTCTAGTTCAAACAAATTAATTCAGGGAGTTCTGTGGCCTGTGTTATACAGGAGTTCGGACTGGATGATTGCAATGGTTCCTTCTGACCTTATAATCTATAAATGTATTAGAACTCAGTTGAATGAGCACGTGCTTTCTAACCTATCCTTCAGTTTCTGAAATTATATTTGACAACACGACAACCATGTTTTATTTAATCAAACAAGGAAAAGCCCTGTCATTCCCCTCTATGTCAGGAAGCCAGCATAGTTCTGGAGTTAGTGCATTAGAGAAAAAATTTCTTCCATAGTGCCTGACCTCCTAGGACTGCAAAAATGCCATGGCAGATAGTCTAAGCAGACAATTCTTAATGGATCACTAGTGAGAAATAATCATCTTCCATTGATAGACCTATTTGCAATAGAGAAGAAGAAATATCTAAAATTCTGCTCCAGGGAATGCCTAAGTTTAGCATCCTTGTTGGATGCATTTCTTCTTCAGTACAAATGATGAATCCTTACCCTCCTGTCCCTCTGATTCTGAGAGTATTAAGGAAGATCAGGCAGGATGGGATCACAGTTATCATGACAGACCAGACCCAGCCTGGACAAGGCAGTTCTGGTACCCAGATCTGAAGTTACCATCAGCTCATTCACCGAGACCCTTACCTCTCCTGTCAGACTTAAAATCTCAGGACAATGGGAGCATCCTTCATCCATCCTACTCCTTTCAGCCTAATTACTGATTGGTTGACGGAGATGGAGAGAACATCATGTTCTTCTGATGTCCAAAATATGTTGCTCCCAAGTAGAAAAGTTTCCACCAGTATAATTTTGGCAGCCAAATGAAAGAAGTTGGGGTTGAACAATGTCAGTTATCACCTACTGACTTCCAGATTCCAACTATTCTGAACTATTTTCTGTCTCTAAAGAGTTCAGAACTCTCTTTTAGGTCTATCTGCATGCACTTGGGAACCATATCCTCAAATTGCCCTCCCATCCAGAACATAGCCTTCTCCCTCCCAGTTGTGACCAGATTCCTAAAGGCAGGGCTGGCTCTAGATTTTTTGCTGCCCCAAGCAAAATAAAATTTGGCTGCCCCCACCCCAGCCCTGGGCTCCCCCCCGCACCCTCCTGCTGCCCCAGCCCAGGGCTCTCCCCCTCCTCCTGCACCCCCTGCTGCCCCAGCTCTGGGCCTCCCCCTTCGCGCACCCTCTGCTGCCCCAGCCTAATCTCCCCCCGCACCCCCACCCCCTGGCAGCCCAGGCCTGGGCTCACACACACCCCGTGCTGCACCAGCTCTGGGCGCCTCTCTTCCCCCCCAGTAATCCCCCCTGCCACCTCAACCCTTGGTTCTGCCCCCTCCACCCACACCCCCTGCTGCCCCAGCCCTGGGCTCTTCCCTCTGCCCACCTGCACCTTCCTTCTGCCCCAGCCCTGGGTCACTGGTGACTTGCTCCCAGGGCAGGTCATTCAGCAGGAATTTTGGATGTGCACAGAACACAGACAGGATGGGTTCCCATATGGTTACAGCAGCAGAGAATCCTGTGGCACCTTATAGATTAACACGTTTTGGAGCATGAGCTTTCATGGGTGAATACCCACTTTGTCAGATGCATGTATTCACCCACAAAAGCTCATGCTCCAAAACGTCTGTTAGTCTATAAGGTGCCACAGGATTCTCTGCTGCTTTTACAGATCCAGACTAATTGGGCTACCCCTCTGATACTTGACACATATGGTTACAGAACTGCAGTAAAGTGCAACAATTTTCAGCTTGTGTGATTGGAGGATATGTGGATGCATATTATAAGACTGTCCTCCATAAACGAGGGGGAAAAAAAAAGCAATGGCTTTTGTAAATAGGAATTCCAGTCCTAAAAACCACTGGGAAGCATTTCTTGCTTCTTCATTTCTTATCCTACTCTTTCTACAGCAAGTTACAGTGGATCAGTATATTTGATTTGGGAAAAATGAAGTAACAGCTGCCCAAATTGAGCTTGAGCACTCCTGAATTTTGAGGTGTTCAAATCTGGAGGTGCTAGATTCCCTTTCTGAATATTAGCTAAATCTGGAAAGGAAAAGTCAATTTCTGCTTCCATGGCTCAGAACTGGAAATCCTCCTACGTGCCTGGTACTGTATCTAAAGCTGCCCAGGTTCAGAGCCTCCTCTCCCTTACTTCTCATTTTAAATTATAGTGGGATCCACGTACTTCCCTTGCTAGGCTTCAGATAGAGAGGGGTGCTGTCCATTTAGTCCACCCAATTCCTTTGGGGGCTGCAAGGTGAGGTCACACCAGTAGCCCTAAGCCAGTCTGGGGATGTCTTCTGAAGGGGATATCTGGGCCAAAGCCTTCTGCTCCTTGGGCACACTTGTTCCCCATTCACAGTGCCATCCTGCTCTAACAGTGAGTTCAAGCTGCAGCATAAGGTTTCAGCTACCATACTCCCTCCCCTCCTTTCCTGTTGATAGTGGCCAAGGGAATGCTGGGAAATGTAGTTCTTTCCCTGCTCCAGGGCTGGTTCTATAGGCAGGGAGCTAACCAAGGAACTATAGCTCTCAGGGCCCCCTGTTGGTTCTCAGGTCCCAGGCTTGATCCCTGCTAGCTGCCGCTCCTGCAAATGGGCTGCCGCAAGCAGCTGCTTCCTTTGCTGATGCCTAGAGCCGCCCCTGCCTAAAGGGCCTTATACATGCTTTCTCCCTAGTTAAGGAACCTCCTCCTGGGATATTTATGTGCTCCGAACAGGCATAATGGGACATCCTTTAGAGCCCATGGCAACTTGGTCCCCATTGCATTTGTCTATGAATACTGCTTTCTTAGTTGTAATTATATCAGCCTGAAGAACGGGGAAATGCAGGTTTTTATAGAAGGCCCTTCATGGAGACAGCTTTTGATGGAGTTCAGCATCTTGCTCTGGACAGACAGCAATAGAAGGAGTGAGTTGTTTAATCTCCCACTATGCACAGAAGATTGAGTCTAGGTAAGTTTTCATGTATGGTATTCTGTAAGAACAAGAGTACCCTTAGGTCCCATCCCAAGTTCTGACCTAAGGTAGTAACTGATTTTCACTTGATTCATTTACCAGTTTTCTTCCTGAAACCATATAACAATTAGGTAGAGACCAGACTACACACTCTGGATCTTCTTAGGGCATTATTCTATATACATAGAACCAAGTCTCCCTGAGACTGTTTGCTGCATGTATATAGACTGAAGGGTCAGAAACTTTCTAAATGGTTACAAGATAGCCATTTTAGATTCCTCCAGCACTGATTAGAACTCACTCCACTAAGGATCAGACAGCTTCTGTGGCTTCTTTGAGAGGCATACCTGTGTCAGGGTACAGAAGCTGGGAGGCAAATCCCAGCTCAGGTAGACATAGATGCGTTAGCTTTGCTCCAAGCTTGCACAGAGTATGGCTGTGGCACCATGGGCAGCAGCTCAGGCTAGCCACCCAAGTACAGTCCTGTTCAACCCCTTTTGAGTACATACTCAGGTGACTAGCCTAAGCCACCACCTGTGCCACCCTGGCCACACTGTTATTTTTAGTGCACTAGCTTGAGCAGAGCTAGCACATGCACGTTTACTTGAGTTAGAAATCACGCCTTCCAGCTGCTCATAGACATACTCTCAGAAACATGTAGAGCAGCTACACTGGGTTTGGTCCATGCTTTTACGAGATGCTTTTTTGGTAGAGGTGCCCAGATCTGGTGCTTCTTTTGACAGAGCTGCATTGCAGTTTTTATTTAAATTGTCTCTGACCTCTTTATATTAGATCACTATTTATGTTTCACCGAGAGTGGAATATATACAGACAAATACTTGAAGAAGAAGAAGAAATGTTTACTTACCTTATAACAAATATGGTTTTTTTAGGTGTGTTGTCCATATATAGCGCACAATCCACCCTCCTTCCCTGCTGCAATGGAGTCCTATAATATATGGATCTTGTATGGGAAAAGGAACTGAGTGGCAATTTGGTCTGCTCTGCCCTTTATGCCCCAAGTATGGGGCCGAAGGATTCTCAGTGGCAACAGACACTGCTGGCCAAAAGATTCTGATCTCAAGCACAGTGGGGTGCCAAGAGTGAAATATATATGTACAGCATATCTCAAAGAACCACTTACTGTAACTGTTCCATTTCAAGTGCTAAAAAGATTACCCAGGCTTTATGCTCCTGAAGTGATTTTCACTCTGAAAGAGCAAACATATGTTTAGTAGTAGCAATGCTGCATGACATTATTTTGATTATTTAATTTTACCTATGATAGTGCCTCATTGTATGCTAGTAAATTTTATGTAATATGTTTTATACAAATAATCTTAATATAGGACTTAATTACACATTGGTGAAATATTTGTTGAAAAATAGGAAAAGACAGTTTGAGTAATTTAAATACAATTTAATATAATTTAAATTATAATGTATATAAGTAAACAGGATATTATTTGGTCTCATCTGCTTTTACATGAAGTTTATAACTGTGATGTTTTTAGTATGTCATGGCAAGATTATAGGTGCTTAAAGGTATATTGTGAAATGACAGTAAAGTCCACTAAATAAATTATTCTGTGTACAAGTACATTTTCTGTTAAATGATTTAAAATATGTTTCATATGGATACAACTTGTCATGGTTACTTATTTAGCTACACTGCTGTCCCATCTTCAGGTCTCTCTACCACAAGTGTCAGACCTCAGATCTTTTTCACTCCTGTGGAATTCTGCAGTTTGCCCACTCTTGGACCAGGACCTTTGTTGCTACCCTCTGCGTATTAATCATGACTGCTTCTGCAGGCTCAGCAGTATTGGGCACTAGCAACTCCTTTTTCTTTGCATTCCTGTGACAGTATACATTTGCAATGATATAGAAACTGTTTCTTCAAAACAGAGCGTCATTTTTTCATTACTTAAAAGATAGAAAGCATTTAAAGCAAAATGTAACAACAGTGAAAGGCTTACGCACGTGTATTACTTGCACCTTTGCAAGCTGGCCTCATCTCAGCTAACTCCAGCCCATTCCACTCACAGTGTATGTGTTGCCTTGTGTCTCTCTCTCTCTCCATCTTCCCAACCTGTCAGCTTCTCCTCGCTCATCCAAAAACCTCTCCCTTTTCTAGAGTCTGAGTTTTTTGGATCACCTTTGATCACTACTCTCACCAACCAGGTAGTTTCTTCCCATTGAAGAGAAATCTCTTCAAGGAGACTTCTTTTTGCTACTGTTTTGTTTTCTGTTGGTTTCTCCCCTTATCAACCTTTTTCAGTTCCAGGGAGTCAGGCAAGTTTATATCAACCAGATAAGCTGAAGGTATATGATATTTATTTAAAAAAAAAACAAAAACCAACCACACAAATTTCCCAGTTCATCGCAGAGCTAAACTTCTATTTTCCATTAATTAAATTTATAGAAGTATCTTTGTCATGTCAGCAGGGATTTTCCAGGCCTTTTCTTTGATCTTTGACAAGTTCCCCACTCTGCTTTTGGTCAGTGCTTATTGCTTACTAGCACTCCTTTTTCTGCTGAACTTATGGTAATTTCCAGTGACAGCTGTTAGTGGAAATTGTGTTTTAACATTTTGCATTGTTCATTTGATTCACCGAACACAATAAAAAAGACAGTTTACTGGTAACCGTGGAATTTAAAACTGCAGAACATTAGAAGGCTCAATTTCATTGTTCCTCTTCCAAGATTCCTGTACAGTTTAAAACTGGGGAGTATACAACGAGATGTTTGAAGAATGGCAATGAAAAACTGTTAGTTAGCAATCGAGTTGGAGATACTGCTTTTAGAAGTTATCTGAACAATTATAAAAGGCTTGAAATTAGAAACTTGACAATAACATTTCTGGTTCACAAAAGTGTTACAGACAATTGCATGTGATTTGAATGCTACATTAAAAAGCAATACAAAAAAGGCAACTCTGGCATGGTTCTCATAGTTTTATCATCACCATGATATGTGCGAGTTGCTATACTAGCTACAGAAAGTAAATATAATCAACGTTTGTTACAAATACGTTGTGAGATTGAGGGCTTGTCTATCCTCACATTTAATTCTCAGCAAACTGGGATGTGAATCTACTCTGCACTAGCTGCTGTAGATTAACTGTCCATGTGCGTCTTGCTGGCATATATTAACAGTTCATTTATGTGCTTTGATTAGCTCCATGTCAAAGAGGATTAGATCAGTGGGTCTCAAACTTGTTTACTGGTGACCCCATTCACACTGCAAGCCTCTGAGTGCGACTGCCCCACAATAAACTAAACACACTTTTTAATATATTTAATGCCATCATAAATGCCGGAGGCAAGCGGGGTTTGGGGTGGAAGTTGACAGCTTGTGACCCCCCATGTAATGACCTCGCAACCCCCTGAGGGGTCCCGGCCCCCAGTTTGAGAACTTCTGGACTAGATTAAAGCTCACAGACAAGCACTTAATTTTTGAATGGCAGTTTTAAATACTTGACTGAAAAACATAGCTTAAAATGCAAAATGTTTGTATCATCTGAAAATTCAGCTGCCTTTTGTTGAATTTAATAAGGAATTACACAATATGAGATTGTACTTAAGAGCACATAAGTCTTATTCATGATTTTAAGTAATAGCTAATTTAACAGTTGCTTTTACTGGATCTTTTATCTGAGTAAGCATAAATACAAAGACAAATTTAGTATTGTTCTTAGTACCAGAGAAGTGTGCAAGAGTGTTAGTAACCTAAAGCTGACTCACCAATCTGTACCTTTAGGAAGGGTCCCCACATGAAGTAAATTGTTGGGATAGTAGTTTAAGTACTAAGTGATTAACTCATTGCTGAAGCTAACAGTTAAAAGAGAGGCAGGAAGAGACATTGAGGGGGAAGGCTAGAAGGAAGGGCCAGAGAAGCCTAAGGTCTCAGAGAGGTGAGATCTCTCCCCAACTCCTGCCCTGTGCCTTGGTAGTATGTAAAGACTTATGCTCTGGGGAACAAACCTGTATAAAGCCCATTGTAAATAAAGCACTTGGTGCTGAACTTCTCACTGATGTGCATGATGACTGTTTTCAGTAAGAATCCAGGGAACCCAGCCCTGTGACAGGAAGGGGGCTGCCATGTACTATACATATCTGCTTCAAGCAAGGATGATTGGGTTTTTCCCAATTGTCTGCCATTCTTCCCTTCACTGAGGCTATGTACACACTACATCTTACGTTGGTATAAGTTATGTCACTCAGGGGTGTGAATAAGTCACCCCCCTGAACAACGTAAGTTACACTGACCTAAGCGCCAGTGTGGATAATGCTCTGTTGGCTGGAGAGCTTCTCTCACTGACATAGCTAGTGCTGCTTGCAGGAGGTGGAATAATTAAGTTGATGGGAGAGCTCTCTCCCAACAGCTTAGAGCACCTGCACTAGCAGTGCTACAGCAATGAAGTAGCAAGCTCTGTAGTGTAGCCTTAGGCTATTACACTAGCACTTATGTCGCTCAGGGGTGTGAAAAAAACACCCCTCTGAGAGACATAAGTTACACTGACAGAGCTTATCCTCCCAACATAGCTACTGCTGCTCGTGGTAGGTGGTTTAATTAAGTGGACAGGAGATCTCTCTCCTGTCAGTACAGAGCAGCTGCATGAGCTATCTTACAGCGGTGCTGCTGTAAACTCACTAGTGTAGACATGGCCTTAGTCATGTGCAGGGACAAGGTATAAACACAGTCCTTAGCTTTCAAGCATGAGGGATGAAATCTATGCGCCAATAAAGTCAGTGGGAGTTTTGCCAAGTGTCCCCATCTATTTAAGTACATTTGTATTTACGTATATAAGTATTTTGAGGTGCCGTAAATACTTGTGCGCAGTCACTTTGAACATTCTGTACTTTGTGCTTGTATTTAAGCACATTTTAAAGGTATTTAAAACATAAGTAAATTTTTTTATCTGCAAGTACTTTTTCAAAATAGTTTTTGAAACAATCACATCCCTCTCAACTGTCCCTGATTCTGGTTGGCCTCAGAACCCACAGTCCCAGGCTGGGAGCTACAGGCCTTGAGTTCTGGCTTACTTGGCTTTTTTCTTTTGGCCCTGCTGTTGCACCAGCCAGAGAGAATGGTGGTCCCACCCCTTCATTTCTGATAGATCACTGCAACTGGCAATGGGGAGACTTGCAGCCCAGGACCCAGCCCAGCAGCAGAGACACATTGCATGATGCAGCCCAGCCATGGACTTCAGTAGGACCGGGATTTTGCCTGAGGCCCCCATGACTAAATGCCCAACTGTTAATAACTCTGGCTGGCAGAGCACTGCCCTCATAACATAAACGTTATGCTGCACCCTGTAAAGTGGCTGGTTCCCCCTGTTGTCCAAGAGTATTGTTTCTCAAGCAGGCACAACAAGCCAAATTTTCAAAGGTTTTTAGGTATCTAAAAAGGCAGATAGGCATCTAGTGGGATTTTGCAAAGCATCTAAGCAAGTTAGGTACCTGACTCCCATTGAAACCAATGGGAATTAGGTGCCTCACCTGCCTAGGCACTTTTGAAAATCCCAGTAGGTGCCTATCTGCATCTTTAGACACTTAAATATTTGTAAGTATTTTAAATATTTTTGAAAATCTGATCCAGTGTCTCTAGGAGCTTCCTTTTGTGGGAGCAGGGTACCCTGTGCCATCCTCTGCTACAGACCATCCTCTGCTACAGTTTTGCCTGGCTTCGATGAAAAGTGAAACCTTTCAATAGCATTCATTACCAATGACCTATAAGTGGCACAGGAACACAAGTAATATTAATTAAAATTTAGAGAATTCAAAAAATGATTCAAATGAATTTGTTAAGTTTCTTGTGTAATGTTTTGGCCATTGAAAATAGAATAGCAAAGTGTGTACATGATTATTTGAGATGCAGAACTGTAATTTTGTCCATTTTCTCCTGAATGGCAATGAAATTTTGAAGAAATTGGTATTGAATACTTGTGATAAAGTTTTTGAAAGTAATCCCTGCGTGTAGTAACCTTCACACAACCAAAAATAGATATGATGCTGACAACGTGTGTTGTTACTTGAATACTTAGATACAAGTAAGCCATTTCAGTAGATGTTCTTGTGATGTTTGCATGGTCTAGCTACTTCTAAAAGGTTGAAAACATTTATGCCACTATCTATGACTTCTGACAGTTTCTACAAAATCATGCAAAGAGCTCCTGACTATCTGAGAGAACTCTCCCCCACTAGCTAGAGTGGAGTTTTGCGGGGGGAGAGAGGCTGGGAGCAATAAATATTCTCCCTGGTGTCAAGGAGGAAGAGTTCTCAACTGGGAGCAGCTGAAGCAGTGTTCGCATACCCCTGCTCCTTCTCCCCTCTCCCACTCCCTCCTATTTGAGAAGCTTTTTCCCTTCTGCAAAATATATATATATTTCTTCTCTTGTTTTATTATGTTATGATGTTGTTCAGACATATGCCACAGTTAGATGTTAGAACTAAGAATACACTGGTCATTTAATTTCCCTAATGACATAGCTGGTTGGGTAATACAGAGCAAAGGCTTGAGGAATGAATGAGTCTAACTTACCCATGCTCAATATACATTGAAATATTTAGAGGAATCAGACTTAGAGGTCCTAAGTCATTTATATTCCAGGGTCCAATTCTGTTCCTCTTTAAGTCAATGGGAGTTTTGCCATTAATGACTGTCCTTTATGAAAATTTTATTTTAAAAAAATATCCACTATATTTCTAGTGGTGTCAACCAATTCCATTTCTGCAGTTGGTCTCTGTATTAGAAGGAGTTGCTCTTTTTGAACGTGTTTCCTAAAAGGTTGAATTAGAATAGGAAAAATAGCCAGTTATTAAAATGAAATATATAGAATGCTCCTCCCTTTCTCTCCTATCACAGTATGTAAGAAAATGCGTGAATGTATGTAAGGGACTTTTTACCACCTAAAATGATCAGATATTTCAAAAACCTTTCCATAATTTATAGTAATTCACATCTTTAAAACTCCTGTTTCTGGCCCCAATATATTAAATGAGATTTTCCATGCACTCTTCTGCTTACAATTGTTTTAACAATACACAAAGCTCTGTGATAAAGAGGCTTGTGTTTCTGGAACTTCTCCTTTGGGTAGATTTGTATTCTGAATATGTTTTTTAGGGCTGCATTTTTAGCGAGAACTTCTCAACAGTGCTAAAAAACAACTTCAGTGTTCTCTTTTCCTTTTAAAACTTGAATAGCACTTGTGACGGGACAAGGCCAGATGGCTACAGTAAAGTATGAGAAACAGGTATGTTAGCCCCAGGTAAACAAATCCCTAGTGCCCTGGTAACCAAATGGCAGTTGCTCCAGGTTAATCAAGGCACCTGGAGCCAATTAAGATCTTTCTAGATAGCAGTTAGACGTAGCTACTTATTAGAACACCTGCAGCCAATCAAGGCAGGCTAATCAGGGCACCGTGGGTTTAAAAGGAGCTCACTCGCAGTCAGGCAGGGAGTGAGCCAGAGGAAGAAGGAGTGTGTGTGAGGAGCTGGGAGCAGACAGGCTAAAGAGGCTGAGAGTGAACTCTGGAGGATTGAGGAGGACCAGTGTTATAGACACCAGGAGGAAGGTCGTGTGGTGAGGATAAAGAATGTGTTTGGGAGGAGGCATGGGAAGGTAGCCCAAGGGAGATTGTAGCTGTCATGGCAGCTGTTACAGGAGGCACTATAACAGCTGGCGATCCACAACCTCTGGGCCGGAGTAGAGGGCGGGCCTGGGTTCCCCCCAAACCTCCCAACTCCTGATCAGACACAGGAGGAGCTGACCCAGACTGTGGGTTCCACAAGAGGGGAAGATCACTGAGGTGAACAAATCCACCAATAAGCGCAGGACCCACCAAGGTAGAGGAGGACTTTGTCACACACTGTTTTGATTTTTAATTTTTTAATATACTTTCTGTTAAGTCTAGACCTTATTTAACAGTATTAATATAGTCATTCTCTCCAAAAAAAATTAAATTGAAAAGGATTTAATGTGTAGAAATGCAAAAATATTTTAATTATTAAAGTTGTGAAAAGTAGAACATTGTATAAAAAAGTTAATCTGTATCTCATACCTGTATGACCATACTTAATCAAGCAAAATAACCAAAGCAGTTGTTTTTACAAAAAAGACCACATACCACGCAATTTTTTCAAGCAGTGCGGTCTACATAATTTGGTTTGCATTCAGGCAGAATATAATTGTGCGTCATGTATAGTCATCTAATTTTATAAGAGAAAAATTAAAAGAAAATTAACAGGATTCTATCTTCTATACATTAGTGGTTGTTTCATTTTAGAGAAAACAGAGTAATCTGCCGTATGTATGTGCGCTATATATGCTGTATATAATAGCTATTGATATTAAGTTTAAAAGCAAAAAACTCTTGGTTCTTGACTGTCTGTTTATGTATGAATTCTATGTTTGTGTACATTAATTTACACAGTGAATTTGCATAGTAAAAATGGGAAATAATATCCATATTTTCATCTGCATCACTAGACCCGACTGCAGAATAATTTCAACTCCAGAGGAAGGGGTAAAAACCTGGATGTGCACATGTGACTTCAGACTCTTTTGTGTGCTGCCTACTACAACATAGAGGCCGTTTTTAAAGGGCAACCTTTGATTTAACCTGTTCCATCTTCTCTTTCATCCATTCAGAAAAAGAAAAGATCATTCGGGATCAGCGGTTTGTCTGGTAAAACAGAGTGGCAGTTTCTTACAGTATCCCTCAGAGGAGCAGGCCAATAGATTATTGAAAATAATTATCTGGAAAATAAAAGGTGTGAGTCTTTTATAATCATTCCCTACTGCCATCATAAAAATGGCCATACTGGCTCATACCAAACGTCCATTTAGCCCAGTACTGTTTTCCAACAGTGGCCAAAGCCAGGTGCTTCAGAGGGAATGAACAGAACAGGTAATCATCAAGTGATCCATCCACTATCACCCATTCCTAGCTTCTGGCTAACAGAGGCTAGGAACACCATCCCTGTTCATCTTGGCTAATAGCAATTGATGGATCTATCCTCCATGAATTTATCTAGTTCTTTTTTGAACCCTGTTAATATGTTGGCCTTCTCAACATCCTCTAGCAAGGAGTTCCACAGCTTGACTGTGCATTGTGTGAAGAAATACTTCCTTTTGTTTGTTTTAAACCTGCTGCTGCCTATAATTTCATTTGTGATCCCTAGTTCTTGATTGTTATGAGAAAGGAGTAAACAATACTTCCTTATGTACATTTCTCTAACACCCAATCATGATTTTATATACCTCTACCATATCCCAGCTTAGGGTAAGTTTACACTACCGCTGCTGGATGAGGCGGGTAGTGATCGACTTACAAGGGATCGATTTTATCACGTATAGTGTAGATGCGATTAATTCACAGTCCCGATCACTCTGCCATTGACTCTGAACTTATCACGTCTAGTGTAGATGCGATTAAATCAATCCCCGATCACTCTGCCATTGACTCCGGAACTATCACGTCTAGTGTAGATGCGATTAAATCAATCCCTGATCACTCTGCCATTGACTCCGGAACTCCACCGCGGTGAGAGGGGGAAGCAGAGTCGACGGCGGAGCGGCAGTGGTCGACTCACCGCCATCCTCATGGCCAATTAAATCGACCTAAGATACTCTGACTTCAGCTACACTATGCACGTAGCTGAAGTTGTGTATCTTAGGTCGAACCCCGCCCACTGTAGACCTAGCCTTAGTCTCTTTTTCAAGTTGACATGCTATTAATAGAACTTGAAAAAGTCCCTTATTAAATTGTGTGTGTGTGTATGTATATTTAACAGTATAAACTAAACAAATCAAGCAGTCTTTAGATGATACACTAATATATCAATTGAAACCGTTAGGAAAATAATGGTATATGGACAGTGCTGAGACATCTTTTAACTAGGAGATCAGCTGATCTGTATATCCGATGGAGAATAAATAATGTCACTTCAGGTAAAAAAAAAAAAAAAAGGGTTTTGCAATGAAAATATATGATGCTTGTTATTTGATCTTCTGTGGTTTCAGAACAACACTGGAATAGGATCTTATGCATGAAAATGCATATGGTGACAGCTCTCTTGTATTGATAAAATTGTTTTCAAGATGAAGATGTTCCAAACGTGAATCTTCAACCTCCTCTTCATCATCATTACTGTCATCATCAACATTGTCATCACTGACAATAGCTCTGCAGATGCGTTCTGGAGGGACTGTCCTGTGAAATTATAAGATACATTTTGGCTTATTACTAAAATGTATTAGTAAGCTCCTTCCATACAAGTTGTTCATTTTAGAGATACTAAGAAGGTTTTTCTAAAAAAGATTTGGACTTGATCAGCAATTAAAAATAGTTATAAATTACCCCAAAGGTAGTTATTTTTATTTTTAGTTCTATACTGTAATGATAGTCTTTCAGTTACTGTCAGAATTAGCAGATGTATGCTAATTGAAGCTTCAAATAGACATAATTGGTATATTTCAAAAATGAGTTTAGGTCACAAATGGTATTTTGTAACACAGTGTGAATATTTCTTTTTACATTGCTACCTCTTAATATAATTACTTACCTTTTTATTAAGAAATTCTTGGGAATACATTAGTTATTAGATAAATTCTTGTCTTAACAACATGGACAAGATTCTTGGCCCATGAAGCTGCTTTGTGCTGTTCAGGCAATGCAAACCAGCTGAAAAAGTGCCCTACAGGAGCACTTGAGGATTCCCCTGGCAAAGGTGACAGAAAGTTGATGTAGCCACTCTGAGATCACCTGCTTCATAGGGAGTGTGAGGGCTGGAGGAGATGTTTCTGGAAAGTGCTGCACTCTGGTGATCCATGGTTGCATAGGCAGGAGTCTGCTCTACACAGCTTAAATTAGACCAGCCCTTAGACTGCTACAAGTTATGTCAGCAGCTAGTTTGGGCCTCCGGTCAGCCTTAGGATCAGAAAAGCAGAAAGGTGACTTAGAGACTCCTTTTCCCCTGCTTCCCTCTGCTGTGGCAAGCAGAGCACAGCTGTAGCTGGGGATTTGACTCCAAATCTTTAACAAACTGAATACTTGGAGAATACTGGTACCTCAGAGTTGTACAGTTTTTTAAAACAGTATTGGGAGATTTAAACCACACTTCTTTTTTGTATATGGTTTTGGAAAATATTGCAATAGGGAATTCAGGATTCAGTCCCTTCTAACAATATTTAAAATGTATGGTTCATGGAAAATGTAGAGTAGGAAGTTAATATATTTTAAAATGCAATGTAATATTGATCAAATCCCTTTTTATATTCTGAGTTAACACAGCAGAATTGGTAAATACCGTATTTTGTTGTTGTTCAGCCTCAGAAAGGTTAATGCCTTCATTTCTGTGATTCCAAATGGTACAAACTTTAATTCATTGTGATCCAAAAATAACTCTCTCAAAGACCGATAAGCTCCATAGAATGACACTGGATCTATTCCTTCATTGTTAAGTTTGTTAAAAGAAAGATAGAGATATTCCAGCCCTGGCTTCATGTGACCAAACACATATCCTGGTATTCTCTCAATCTGGTTTCCTATAAGTACGAGGTGCAATAAGGATTTTGGCAGATAGGAGGGAACGTGATATAACTTATTGTAAGAAAGATCAATAGATTCCAAATTCCTGCATTAAAGGAAACAAAAAGGGACATGTAAATGATACAGTATACTATATAGTTTACATTGGACTCCATACAAAATAACATTCAGTTGGTGGCAAGAAGTCCAGCTGCTTAAGTATGGAAAAATATTTTTTCTGTGAGAGAGAGGTTTCTGTTAATAGAAAGACATTCATTTTATGGTGTGTGGGCAGAGACATAATTATTTCTGGAAAAAAGATCAGAATAGCAAAAATGTAAGTCATAACTTCTCATTCAAGAGCCATTCTTATGCTTTTGTTGGAATGGGGGAAAATCTGTAGTAATATGAATACAGAGATAGGAAATCCCAGGGACTAATTTTTGCTTGATAAGCATCTCAGATTTGCAATAGACTAGTATGCTATATTAGAAAACACCATTTTTTCTTTACAGTTAACAGCTCTTTTCCCAAGGCTCCTATCCAGATGGTTTGCATTTTTTACCACTAATGCTTGTTGGCCAAGGTGGCACTAAAATGGGCCTAATCCAGCAACCCGTACACATGTGAGTAGTCCCATTTGCTTCACTTAATTCAGTGTCCCACTGATACTGACGTAAAGTTTGATTTTAAGTTTGTCATTAGTGGGACTGCTTATCTGAATAAGTGCTGCAGGATCAGACCTAGATACCTGAAGATAAGCATCTTTTCTTCAAAAAGTAATATCACCCAATTACTGTATATCTTCCATGTATTGTCATGACTGTTAACTCTTAGCTGTTCTTGTGATTTCTGTTTCTTTTTGAAGGGAAAGTAGGGGTGCTGGTGGACAGCAAACAGCAACCCAGCTTCAGATAGAATTTTATTGTCAGGGATGAGGAGAGGAAAAGTTCTATTTTAATCACCATTTTTAATGTGGATTGACTGATGTGATCAACACCTGTGATTATTTAGCTAATAAGGAATTTGGCTAGAAGATATCAGTATTTCTTTGTAATATACATTTTCTTTTTTATTGTTGGCATTCATTTTGGCTCTGAACAAAACATAATCTTTAGCATTTAGATCAGGGTAGATAAAAAAAATGATATTGTATATTTTTATTCACATTAATTACAGGTTTATTTTTTTAAAATAAATCTATTGAAAATTAAATTTGAAATTGACAATGTATGTTAATACCAGGGCTGTCAAGCGATTAAAAAAATTAATTGTGATTAATCGCACTGGTAAACAATAATAGAATACCATTTATTTAAATATTTTTGGATGTTTTGTATATTTTCAAATATATTGATTTCAATTACAACACAGAATACAAAGTGTACAGTGCTCACTTTATATTTATTTTTGATTACAAGTATTTGCACTGTAAAAAACCAAAAGAAATAATATTTTTCAGTTCACCTAATACAAGTACTATAGTGCAATCTCTTTATCATGAAAGTTGAACTTACAAATGTAGACAAACTTGCAATAAGAATGAGGTACTAGTTGAGGTATGTGAACAGAGTTGGCCAAAACACAAGATTTCCAGTGCCCAGAGATTTAGATGGATGCCATTTGTAGTGGAGTTTGTATAATACAAGAAAATAAGTAAATTTCTGGCAATAATGACTTTGCAACCAATGACAACATGTCTTGAAACAAAAATAAAACAACGTAAAATTTTAGAGCCTGCACGTCCACTCAGTCCTACTTCAGCCAGCTGCTCAGACAAACAAGTTTGGTTACAATTTGCAGCAGATAATGCTGCCCACTTCTTGTTTGCCTGTTCTCAGTTTCAGGTAATATTGTATTCTCATGACACTTTTGTAGCCGGTGCCGCAAGATATTTATGAGCCAGATGCGCTAAAGATTCATATGTCCCTTCATTCTTCAACCACTATTCCAAAGGACATGCATCCATGCTGATGACAGGTTCTGCTCAATAATGATCCAATGCAGAGCAGACCAATGCATGTTCATTTTTATCATCTGAGTCAGATGCCACCGGCAGAAGGTTTAATTTCTTTTTTGGTGGTTCTGGTTCTATAGTTTCCATATTTGAGTGTTACTCTTTTAAACCTTCTGAAAGCATGCTCCAGACCTTGTCCCTCTCAGATTTTGGATGGCACTTCAGATTCTTAAACCTTGAGTCAAGCTGTAGCTATTTTTAGAAATCTCACATTGGTACCTTTGCATTTTGTCAAATCTGCTGTGAAAGTGTTCTTAAAATGAATATGTGCTGGGTCATTCTTTGAGATTGCTATGACATGAAATATGTGGCAGAATGCAGGTAAAACAGAACAGGAGATGTACAATTCTCCCACAAGGAGTTCAGTCACAAATGTAATTAACACACTTTTTTAATGAGCATCATCAGCATGGAAGCATGTCCTCTGGAATGCTGGCTGAAGAATGAAGGGGCATATGAATATTTAGTATCTTGGACAGAGTTATTTTTTTGTACATAATTCCACATTTGTAAGTTCAACTTTCATGATAAAGAGATTGCAGTACAGTACTTGTATTAGATGAATTGAAAAATACTATTTCTTTTGTTTTTTCCTGTAAAAATATTTGTAATAAAAAATATAAAGTGAGCACTGCACAATTTGTATTCTGTGTTTTAATTGAACTCAATATATTTGAAAATGTAGAAAACATCAAAAATATTTAATAAATTTCAATTTGTATTCTATTGTTTAACAGTGTGATTAATCACAATTATTTTTTTAATTAATCATGTGAGTTAACTGTGATTAATTGACAGACCTAGTTAATACCTAAACTTACTATTTGCTATTAAATGTTCTATGAAGAAGTGTTCTGTGTGGCTCGAAAG
The DNA here is from genome assembly GCF_003597395.2 of Chelonoidis abingdonii. Taxonomy (NCBI): domain Eukaryota; kingdom Metazoa; phylum Chordata; order Testudines; family Testudinidae; genus Chelonoidis; species Chelonoidis abingdonii. The sequence continues at coordinate 27,484,809 of NC_133784.1, read as the reverse complement.
CTTATCTCTCTCACCAACAGAAATTGGATCAATAAAAGATATTACTTCACCCACTTTCTCTCTGGATACACTATTAAAATAATTTAAATTAAATTTTAAAAATATTGAGCAGTTAAGTTCGCTACGAAGTTTTAACTCAACTAATTCAGTTCAGTGACTAATCATTGTTAAGAAGCCGCTTGGTAGGTTAAAAAGCAGGAAAGATTGTTTTCTCTTCCAATCTTTCCATAAAAACTAGATGTGAGAGGATTAGATCTAAAATCTTGAAGGACATGGTAACCAGAAACAATCAGTTCACTTAATTATCTACACATAACATTTGCTTTGTTTAATAAATCTGTTAGTTTTAAATGCTATAAAAAAGTTTTGGTAAATGTTTTTGTCTTATGGATCCTTCACTTTTAAGAAATTTTTATTTAATTAAGGAAAGTAAAATACTGTTTTTGCATTTAATTGAATTTTAACTTCTATCCAAACAGAAATTGAGACAAATCACAATTTACAAAATTAATCATAGTCTATTAAATAAGAAATGCATTATTTGCCATTTTCTAGCATAATAACAAATATTAAAATTAAGAATCTGAATAAATATAAGGTAATCTATATAAAAGTGTGTAGATAGTGTATCCTCCTGGTGAGCCGCGAAAAAGCACTTAATTTAGTGTAAAGTGTACATTTAGTTGCAAATCAACATGTTAATAGTTACCAATCAATGAGAACCTATCTTTCTTTTTCAAAAAAACTTAAAAGTACAAATGCAAACCATAATTAAAATAAGATTAGTAAAAAATGAGGTGTCCAGGGTGCTGATTTACATCATGATTAAAACTGGTGATTTAAATAGCTTTGATTTATATCAATCCTTCCTACTTGAGGTTTAATGAAATGTTAGCTTGGTTTGTGAGTGGAAGTGACCCATGATATCACAGTGTTATTTTAAAAGTGATATTATATATTACTTAGATTGTGATAAATTATAATGTGGACGGAAAGATAATTGAATTTGTTAACATAATGATGATATTATCATGGTATCCATGGATTTTTAAAACAGAACTTGTATGGTTGGTTTGTTTTTTTAAATGAGAGGAGCCTCATTACATGGTACAAATATTACTTTCATAGTAGGGTTTTCTAGCAGTACTGGATAACAAAACAATTAAATCTTAAATTGGTACTTACTCTTGATTAATCCAAGCCAAAGGTGCTATCCTGTTTTCTTCTAATTTGTTGTGTTTCAGCACAATGATGTTAATATTGCTGGTATGGTTAAAGCAAATTTCTGAAATTTCTTCTATTTGGTTGTTTTCCAGATATAGTTCCTACAAGTACATTTGAAAAAGAAAATTTGCAGAACAATATTTACTTTTTTTACTGTTGTGATTTAAAAAGTTCATTTTTAAGTGTTATTGGCCTCTCATGCTAAAATCGCTGTTTTCCAGATATCAGAATAATTACTTGAACATATCTGCATAATAAACTCAGTAGTAGTAATTGCATGATTTGATTTTGGAAAAACACAAAGTATTTCAAAATTTAATATACTTTTCATTTGTGGAAACAAATTACTTTGAAAGACAGATTAATAGAATAATAATTACTTTTAAAACACTTTTGCATCTTGCTTGCTGTTGCATAATGAGTATGTGGATGTACTGAATGCTAAGACTGTTGTCATATAATTCATGTTTTCTGGACACAATTTGCCAAGAGGAATAAAAATATTTATTTAATACAGGAAAGGCATAACAAACTTGGATGAGGTACTAGTTGAGGCATGTGAACAGAGTTGGCCAAAACACAGGATTTCCAGTGCCCAGAGATTTAGATGGATGCCATTTGTAGTGGAGTTTGTATAATACAAGAAAATAAGTAAATTTCTGGCAATAATGACTTTGCAACCAATGACAACATATCTTGAAACAAATGATTAAGATATAAAAATATCATCTGTGCTTTACAGTAGTAGTGGAGTACATACAAAGAAGAAAAGGAACACATCTGGAAAAATAAAGATTTTTGGTCTTTTACCTCAATAGATGTGGGAAGACCTTGTGGGACAGTTCTAAATTTATTTCTTCCAAGGCGCAAATAAGACAGGCTTTTCAAAGGACGGAAAGCTAAAGGACTGACATTTGCTTCACTAAGTTTATTGCCTTCTAATTCTAGGGTCACCAAGTTCTTTAATTCTGTAGAAAATAAAATAATTGGTGATGATAAATTTTAATAAAGTAATATAGAATCTTGTACCCTATTAAAACATGAGATGTGTTGTACCAATTTTTAACATTACTTAAATCCATTCAAAAGAATGGGAAAATATCATATTTGCCTGAATGGGTCTTAGCACAGGAAACAATTTTATACTTGCATTCATAAGTTGTAAATTATTTTTATTTTAAAATCATTTGAAAAAATTTCAGCGAATTACTGTACCGTGTTCAAAAACTATACTGTGAACATAGTTAAATTATGAAAAATGCAACTGAAATGTATTGATAATACAAAGTTTGTTTACAGCCCTTTAACTTCTTTATTGTCCTCCAGGAGAGCTGTGCAATTTTCAGCATAGGATTGTTATTTTAATATTGTACTTTCAGAATGGGAAAATAAGGCAGGTGCAGGGAGCTAATGGTAGCACAAGCTCCTTAGTAATTCAAGACCTCAGGAGGGTGCATGGAGCAATATATTGGTGCTGACCTTCTGCACAGGTGCCCAAATATCTATAGGATTCTCCTCAGCTCTCCAGTCATTCATTTAGTGGTTATGTTACTTGCACCCTTTGTTGGTTCACAGGTCCCCCCACCTCAGTGTACTACTATGTGTTGAGAACTCTGCATGGAGTATTCTGTATCCCCCTTCCTAGGGAGTGGGTATTGTAGACCTTGATCTTCCAGATATATTTCAGAGGAACTAAATGTTGGCAACTATATGTAAACAAAAATGATCATTTCATGACAAAAAGGTCTTCATTCTCAATTACAAAATATTAAAGTTCATAAACAAAAATGTTGAATAATTTCATCTAAGCTTTATTCTACTTTCTTAATGCGCAGAGATCAAAACCTGTTCCCTGTCCCATAAGTATAAAAATATCCATACTGGTTCCACTGTACGTAATACAGCAACACTGGGATGTAGGTGTACATACTCCCTGTGCAGTGCACAGTCCAGTTTCCCTAGGGAACTTGAGCATTAGCACAAACTTTGCTGTGAAAAACACTGACGTTCCTCAGAATTACAAGATAATTCAGATTTTAAAAACTCAAGTTTCATGCAGGTCTTCTGGGTTTTGTTACCGTACAGACCTCTGGAAAAACACATCTATTTATCAATCTAATGATTATGTTTCTGTTATTCAACACAAAGTCTCTGCCTCCTATAGAAATAGAAGATCCTAGAATCTTGCAGTAGTATGCCGCCTTGATTGGCAATGACCAACAAAAATACATTTAGATCCTGACTGGCAAAAATGTGTGCATGTGCTTAACTTTACTCATGAATGTAAAGTTCAACATGTGTATAAGTCTTTGCAGGATCAGTCTGTTACTCATATTTAACTTTAATTTTTTCCACTACAATGGCAAATGAAAATTGGTCTCAAATTCTCCAGATTTTGCTTAATATGCAAGATCTCAAAATTCTATTCTGCATTTTGAGTTTCAAATCTAATTTCATTGATTCAATATTCACTTCTTAAATACCTTGTAAACTGTCTTCATCAATAGCATGGAGATGGTTTTCATTTATTTTAAGTTCTTCTAAAGCTGATGGTAATTCAGGAGGAATATGTACTAGTGCGTTTCCATCCATATACAAACGTTTTAACTTTTTCAGGATCTTAAATGGGGGGAAATCAGAATTCAGTTAACAAAATGTAAAATTATATTGTAAAATAACCTAAAATTGTAATTGCCATTTTACTAACCATGTTAATTTTGTTGTTGATGCTGCTGTTGGTTGTCTTAGGTAAGTGTCATAAAAAGCAGAAAGTTGATAAAATGGAGACTTGAGTATTATGTACACAGAACAGGTAAAGACTGGGTAGCAGGAGCGCCTCAATGCTGTTGTGGAATATCTAGTGTTTTGGTAAGAAAGGAGTTCTTTCTCTAAGTACTTGAACCATTGGCCTTTCTGTATAATCTACTAATAAGGGTGTCAGTTGGGAGGGTACGTTTTGTGATATGAACATCTGTCACCCAAGAATTGGACTTAGTTCATCAGCCTCTTTTACATGGATCAGCCAGCTGCCATCCCAGCCATACTGGACCCCAGTCCTGTTACTAATCCTTGACTCATCCAATCACCTCACTTATCTAACCTTTTCATAATATTTAGGAATTCTTAGATACTTACAAGCCTTTATAGCATTTCATATTATGTACTTAATCTACAATAGTCAATGTTTTTCAGTAAATCGCCTCTAGGGCTACTGGTCCACTACAGTTCAGTAGACTTTTTGGCTTAGGAGTAGAGGCACCTGGCCTTTTTGCAGGTTAAGAGTTAAAATGATGTATAAGTTGTAAAGCTTCAGTGTTCTAGGAAGAAGAGCTCTGTGTGTAAGCTCAAAAGCTTCTCTTTCACCAACAGAAGTTGGTTCAATACAAGATATTACCTCATCCACATTGTCTCTCATATTGTGTGTGTCAATCAGATAAACTATGTGTACATCCAAGGATTACATAAGCATGATCGGAAAGTCCTTGATACCATTATGTATGGTAGCGCTTACCCTGGCTGACATTAAACATTGTCTCATCAGTTATCCTGTGGAGCTAAGGGGCAAAAGTCTCCTGCAGGGCAAAAGAGTAAATATGGCAGTAAATGTTTCAATAGCTGGGGGAAATTTTCCACTGACAGGACTCTGAAGGGGGTGCAATTTCAAATGAGCCTTTTTTGGCTATGACTGTTATTCTTTAGTGTGTGTTTTAGATTTTTGTATGTTTTATAAAATACAAGTATAAATAAAAGTATTTTATAATAAAATGTGATCTTTTAAGAAAATCTCAGAGAATAAAAAGGGGGGAAATATAATTCTGACCTATTTTATTTCACCTAACGGTTGAAATTCTACAACAGAGACATAAGTGCAATTGTGGGGGGTGTAAGGACACTGTTCGATAGGGCATTTAAACCAATGGGACTATATATTGTACGTATTTAAGTGCTTTTCTGAACTGAGGCCAAAATCAGGGTCCAAACACTTTTTGTGACTACAGCTTACTATCAGAAGATTGTTATTATGGACAATCAATGCAGTACTAATAAATCTGATATGTGCATATTGCTAATTAAATAAGTAACATAGGTATTCAATCTTTTGCAAAGTTAGTATTGGAAGGCTTCAAAAGCTCATTCTCCATGTAAATTATGAAGAAAATTCTACTTCACTAGGTTGTTAGCTAGAATTCCAGCTCAGATTGGTATTTAGCATTTACTGGCTGTTAGATGGCCTGTGTGAAATGAGCTGATGGTCACCATCCAGGTCCTAACTCAGCTGTCCTTGTAGAGCTTGATCCTGTGACATGCTGAGCATTCTGGCCCTGATCTAGCAAAACACTTAAATATGTGCCTTAATCAGGGCTGTCTCCAGGCACCACCTCAGCAAGCAGGTGCTTGAGGCGGCCAAGGGGAAGGAGTGGCACATCGGGCTCTTCAGCGGCAATTCGGCAGCGGGTCCCTCAGTCCCTCTTGATGGGAAGGACCTGCCGCGGAATTGCTGCCGAAGAAGAAAGCGGCGCAGTGGAGCTGCTGCTGAAGTGTCACCGATTGCAGTTGCGGCTCTTCCCTCCCCACTATCCCGCTTGGGGTGGCAAAAACCCCAGAGCCGGCCCTGGCCTTAATTAAGCATATAAGTAGTCCCTTTGTCAGCAATGGCATTGATCATATGCTGAAAGTTAAACATGTGCTTAAGTGTTTCGCTAGATTGGAAATAGTGCTCAGCACCTTTCAAGATGAAGACCATAAAGAAAAACACTGCACTATCCGATGCCAGTTCAGGTACCCTTGTTAGCAGGCTAATGACTGATCAAGTTCTAAAGAAAGAACATTAGAGGTGGTCATTCCAAGTTAGACAATGAGGCACACTGGTGTGGCAACTTTTGTGTTTTTAGACATATAAATAACTTCACTGTGCAGGGCTGTCAAGCCAGCACCCTTCAAAAGCTTCCCTTTCTTTACTACCTTTCTTTAAAAGAGAGTCCAAGTACTATGAGGTTTCTAAAAATGATATAAGAAGCACTTTATGACGATGGGAAAACTATTTTTAAAAATCTCAAAACTGAAGCTGGTAAAATACCAGAAAAATATTAATAATAATTCAGTAAATAACTTTTTCAGTGAATAGTATTCGACCAACTATATAACTAGCTGAAAACTGCAAAAATGATTTGTTGAAAATGGCAAAATTAGATTAATCATATATTCATTACATAGGGGTAGATCCCTAGCTAGTGCAAATTGTCATAGCTCCATTGACTCCAGCGGAGCTACAACCATTTATATTAGCTGATGATTTGCCCTATAGTATTCTGCGAGATCTACTTCAAGCACAAATCAGTGACAGAGATGTTAGAAAGAGTATGCATGCTTACTTTGAACGCTTGTGGACCTATGCCTGGAGAAGTGATATTATTTTTACTTAGATCAAGCCTTTCCAAATTAGGGATCCCATTGAATGCTTCATCTGGAATGGAAGTGATGGTATTCCCTAGGACAGATAGTTAATTATATATATATATATATATATCTATATATCTTAGTAATGTGTTGCATCTTATATGGTCTGAGTCAGGTAACTAGGTATTGTACAAGTACAAATGTATTCATGGAAATAAAGTCAACTGTATGTCTCTGTGTCTCAACACTAGTAGCATCTAAATTTTGAAAAGCAAGTTAGATTGTAGCAACATGGCATGGACGTCTTTTATTAGATTACCATAGATCTAAAATTACTACAATTACAAAACCATCTTCAGGAGCACAAAAGCGTTAGTGTTGGAGAGCTAATGTAATAAGAGAAATCATAAATTAATGTACAGTACATGGGCCTGAACTTCTGAGGGCACTCATAGTGGAATATAAACCCTTTAATTTCTAGGTTGTTGCTTGTTTCTCAGGCTTACAGTGTTGCCTAACTTCTCAGACTTAGTTGTAAAATGCCTTTAAATCTCTTTCTGTGATAAGAAACTAGTAGTGTAAAGCATTTTACATTATAATATGCTAACATTAAAATTATGGGTTTTGGGGAGGGCTAAATTTTAATTGGTGAAGAAAATAATATAAAGCAAACTTATTTTCTTACCTTCAAGCTCTAAGCTTGTTAGCTCTGGATCAGTAATTGGTGGTATTTGTGTAAGTTTGGCATTAATGCAGCTTACTGTGGTGTCAGAAATCGAACATCCCGTTGGCAAAGGAGGAATTTCTGCAGGAGGAACAGGAATTGGGAATCGAGAGGGCATTCCGAAAACATCACCTCGTAAAATATGTTCATCCTCTTCCTGTTCTTCCATTTCACTTTGTTGTTGTTTTCTTTCTTGCTCTAAATGTTTGTTTTCCTTTCTTTTTTCTTCTTCTTCCTTTTCAATTTGTAGCTCCTCCTCTTCATATGCTCTTCTTTTTTCTTCCTCTCTCCTCCTTATTTCCTCGTCTACTTTCTGATGGGCTTCATAGTCATGTATTTTTTTCTCCTCCTGACTTTTCTTTTCTTTTCTCTTCCTGTTCTCTTCATCCTTTTTGTGAATTTCCTTTTCTCTCCCTTCAAGTTCTTCCTTCTCTCGTCTGAGTAACTCATCCATTTCAGCCTGGGTATGCAGTGGTTGCAATAGCATTGGGTCACTAGGGTCATTGGGCTCTGGAGAAGCACCAGAAATTTCAGGTGTGTCATCCAGTGAAATATTTTGTACTGAAAATGAGTGTGTCCATGGTAGTGAAAATGAGGGGAAAAAATAAAATGGCAGTATAAGAGGAAATGAGAATGAAGTTAATGTTAGTAACTATTATGCCCCCCCCCAAACATTATAAATATTCTAACTATAGAAGAAATAAATTCACACTGAGAATGTGATTTTAAGGAATGAAAAATTTATTTCTTATTTATAATCTTAATTATAATATATTATAAATTTGTTACACTGAATGTTGAATGTTTGTTTTGTGGTTCTTGATGAATCCTTACTGTAAAAATGATTCAAATGTCAGAGTATAATACCTTTATGAGGGAATAATAAGATTACAATCATTATGCAAATCCAGTATCTGATTAATTTTACTGAACATAGCTGGAGAATCCATAGTGGAGAATCCAGATTTTAAGTGAGTATGACAATCAATGGTTAAGCCTTTACAGCAGCTACAACATAGAATAGTTATGTGTATTCTTTTTTGTAAAGGTGTTAATATGATAAATAGGAATGCATCAAAGAAGTCCCAAAACAATTTGAATATAGGCTTGATTTGGTAGTACATTTTTGAACTGTTGCATTTGTTAATGTTATGTGCCTGGCACAAGGTCCCAAATAGAAAAAAAGTGTGCCTGGGGATGGGACGGGGGTTTGCAGTAAGCACTAGGTTCCCAGAACCCTTTTCCCTCACTGAAGGAGCAGCAGCTAGCTGGTACATCTCTGGTTAAAGCTGTCTGGAGAGGGGAGGTTGGCTGGAGAGATACCAGTATGTTGATTCAGCTGTTCTCATAGATCCCTGTGAAGTTCAGAGCCATAGTGGAAAGATTGCAGTGCAATTTGTATTTGTACATATGCACGTGCACATGAAAACCATGCCAATTTGAATAAATCAAGTATAATTGTTGCTCTTTACATCAATCCTTGCTACTAGTTATACAATCAACTTTCCACCCATGCTCAATCCAGCAGAGATATAGAAAGAAAAAATATCACTACTACTGTCATCATAAATACAAAAGTTAAATAGTGTGCATTCTTGTGGGATAAATAATGCTTTTATGTATGCAAATGTCACCAATCCAGTTTCCCTTCTTTCTTTTCATTGCCTGAAACCACAAGGTTGGAGGATGTTCTAACTGATATTCTGCCATGTTAACTGCTTCCTCTCACTTGATCAACATGAGCCAGTACACTTTTTATACGCTCACCGCCCATTGTATTTGTTTGAGTTCCATCTACCGAAAGGAGGGCGGACTCAACTACATTCATAACTTTTTCTGATTCTTTATTTTAAAATAGAAATTCTAGTGATAATTTGAAATTAGTGTTACTCAAAAACAATAGTTTTAAAAATTGTATACCCTATTTAAGAGAAAATATTTACTGAACCTTGGAAACTTGTTTTACTAAAACATGTAAACTGGAACATCTTTAGAACATCTTTATCACTTTGTTACTTTAAAGTCTGATCAGCAATATGAGTGCTTGTTTCCTGAACGGACAACTAGACTCTCCACTATCAAGTTTAAGTGCAAAAGAGATGCTAGGGTCTGATCCTGCGAGATGGGGACCTTCAGTTGTCGTTGGCTTCACTGGAAACAATGCAGCATTGTAACAATAGAAAAGATGCTTTTCTATAGTGAAAAGTTTAGTGGGGTTTTTGCAGTGTGGAGTGATGGATAACTTGGACATTTGGTCATACTTTCTATTAGGGTTAATTTTATAGGTAATATATTCAGGGTTAATAAATGATTAATGGCGGTTTTAATAAATGGTTGATCAGTTGTCATGGATGTTAGTGTCCAACAGGTTAACAGACTGCTTGTAACTACCACTTTTCATTGCTTTCTTCTGATGTGTTTGTAATGATCTATAACACATACTACTCATGTGTCTAATCTGCTTTTATATCATATAGAAATCATTTATTAACACTTTATAAATGGAACCTTTTTTTTTTTTTTTTTTGGTATGTACTATAAGGGAGTAAAGTTTATGCTTTTATTTCATTAGCTGAAAAAACCTAGGGATGATAGTGACGGGGGTAGAAAACAGAAAAGGGAAAAAATCAATAGAAAATGTGGGGCCCTGATCCTTTTCCCATTGCAGACAAAGCGTATTTCCATTTGGGAGCAACATAGAGTTTTACATACGTTTTGAATTATATTATGGAATAATTTTTGTTGATTCTGTTGATCTGTACAGCTGCTGTTATTACATAATTTTGAACTTTTCTACTTTCTGTATTTTAAAAAATTGTTTGTTTCAAAGATTCCAAGGCCAGAAGGGACCATTTTGTTCATCTGTTCTGACCTCCTGTTAACACAGGCCATAGAATTTCTCTCTAATTTCTATAATATATATTTTAGAAAAATAGTTAAATATGTATAATAAAATTGCATAAATCATTACTTGTTTTTTATAGGTTATATTACTTACCCTTTGCCTTTATTTAATGTTTTGTTTGAGGTAGTTTTAAAATAGTAAAAATAACAAATAGAAAATTAAATGATGGATAACAAGATAGTATGGTGTACTGTACCAATATCAGAGCAAACTGGGCAGCACTCTCCTTCGGGTATCATGGTTTTGTGACATGTCAGAGAAAGGCACGTAGTTTCATCACAAATCACTTTTCCTTTTGAACAAAGACAAGTAATGCAAGGTTTGGGGGCCCACACAGCTTTATCGTACATAATCATCCCATTAGCTGTACAGTGCCCTTTCTTTCCTAATAAAAGAAAAAGAATTACGTCAAAGGCAAGAGATGAATTAAATGATAATTCTTTGATAGCTTAAACTGAAATACACATTATACAGTTTCATTGTTTAGATCTTTGATATACTTGATGTTAATAGTAAATTGGTTGGGGAAGCCAGAGAATATGACTAATGCTAAAGGCAAATATTTCAGTTTACTGGATCTTCAGCAGATGCTTTTCAGCCAATTAATGTTTCAAGTGTTAAATGCTGTTATTGCTCTTAACCTGGAAGTAAATGAATGATTTCTCTACAGAATGTATTTATGTAGGAAAGTCTTAGTTTGGTGCTTGAGTACAGTATGGAGGAAGAATTCTTAAAAGTGTGTATTGTTCTTTTCTGTAAAAATTACACCAGACATTTTTATATAATGGAAATATTTCAAATATGTAGGTAGAATGCTTTAGCTTACAATTTCACTCTGGATATCTGAGTCCTCAATAGTTGATAAAGAACTGAAGAGAACATAAAATATTTCTTTTGAGTATATATTTCTAAAGCATCCTTCACCATATTCTCTAGGAAGCAAGAGCATCACAATGACATTCACAAACCTCATCACTTCCAAACCATGAGATTCCACTGCACATGCATCTATCTCCCTGTGGAGAAAGGATGAGAGAACAAACAACATGTAACAGATGTGTAGTCATGTTGCTTAATGCATGAGTGGAAAGCATTCAGATTCTAAGGTGATGAGCATGGTATAAGAACCTGAACAGAACAGGGCCAAATCCTTGCCCATTGAAGTGAAAAGGAGAATGACAGCAGCAGAATCAGGATTTAGCCTTAAGTGAGTTTAGTGTTTGTTAAAACATGCCAGATTGACAGTTATAAATAAAAATCTTTTTTCTAAAAAATGGTTTAAACATGAGCAGAATCTATATCAGCTACTCTCACATTGCCCTGCCACTGTGCCTCAGTCCTGACCTGGTAGGGTCATTAAGGTGGGAGAGATGGGATGGTATAGCTAATTATACATGTCCTTTTCAATCTTTGGCCTCCCTGCTCTGCCTACAAAGGGGACAATTAGCATCAATTTTGATGGTGGCTTTTATGATATGGAAATCTGATGGGAACTGGTTATAATTTCTATTCTTAATCCCTTCCATGTCTGAGTGTCTTCCTGGAGAGATGTTCCCTGTCTGTGGCAACAGAAGGCTAAATCAGAACTTTGCTCTGAACCAGAGCTTCAGGTCACCCCTCAGGAAGAATTTTCCAGAATTCTCTGCCTCCAGTAGATAGACAGTTCATCAGGTTTTAAGCCAGACAGACATTTTTTTCTATGGTTTTGTCCCCGGCCAGTACTGAGACAGAACTGGCTATGGTTTTATCTGGTATCACAGATGGGAAACAGCATTTTCAAGAGCATGCTGCTCCAGACCTACTAGTGTGACCAGCTGAAGTCATGCCAGTGGGTGTGGAGTGACAGACTCTTCAAAATTGTGTCCTCAATGCAATGTGCATTGTGCAACGTCACATTGGTCAAGGTGTGCCCACACTATTCCCAGAAATACTGGAAGGTCAGGTATTCTAGGGATGTGGCAGTGACCACCCTAGCCTCCAAACAGCACATGTAGCACACTGATGGCCTTCCTTTGCAGCAGAATTTTCACACGATTTTTAATTAAATATATCTTTTTCCTCAAAACAGTTAAAATGAAAAAAAATATTTTAGGTTTCTGAGGGTTTGAAAGACAGTACATTTCTTCTCAGAAATGTCAGACAGAGACAGCAGGCCAAAGTGTGGGCAAGGTCCACCCCAGGATGTTGAGCAGAGCTCACAAAAGCTCCTTTTGTTGAGACAAGCCAGAATCAGTGTCATGGAAGTTTTTTTCTAACCAAACATGAGACCCCTATTCGCACAGTTTGCAAAGCAAGCAGGAAAGTTTGACTGGAGACTCCTCAATCTCGGGGAAAGGCAAAGGTCCCCACCCCCTTAGCAACCAGCAGGAAGAAATTCATACTTCTAGCCTGCAGGTAGGCAAAGTCTGTGCTAAGATGTTTGAGAAAGCTGCAGAGTTATCCCCTCTTCCCACAAGTTTTATCTGCACAGCTTCCTCTGCCATGAAAAGTGAAAAATTTCTGATTCCAATGAGCCGTTTGTCTCCAGTGGCTCTGGCTCACTACTGTATTTTCTGTGGTCAGTCCTCACACAGTCCAGACCAAGCAGTGGAGTAGTTTAGGTTGAAGTGATTAACTTCCTCCTCCCTGAGAGATGGACCTATTTCCACTGCCCATCCAGCCTCCCTAGTCCCACAGGAGTCATAAAGTGGCTCTCCTTTTCTTTATGGAAGCACACAGAAGTCATGCCTACAGAATCCTTCCTTCCTTTCAGTCTCCCTGTAATGTAGTATATCCCCCTCACAGACCCCTTCCTGCCTTTCTCTCAGGAGTTTGGCCCAGGGGACTGGTGAAGGATATTGCTCACAATCAGCAATAAAAGAGAAAGCAAAAAGTCTTAAAACCTTTTATAATAGTTTTAAGATCTCTAAACAGAAAGAGAAGTCTTTAAAGCTGAGATTTTGAGATACTTCAGACAGTTCACCAGACTTCGAAGAATTACATATAAATGGGGGTTTAACTTCATAGGTGCTTATACTTTTAGAAAATACAACAGTAAAAATACACAAACTCAAAGACCCTAACCTTGCAAAATTGCCTGACTGCTGTGTAATTCTTCCTCATTTGGTTTATGAGTATGTGAAGAAGGTGGAGTAGGAATTCCCTTAAAGTCCTATCTTGTATCGAAGGGCTATAAGGTCTTCATTTTTCTGACTAAGATTAAGCCTTCTGTGGCCTCCTTGTTAAAGGGCATACCAGTTGAGGTAGTATTTCTGCCAAACTGATAAAAAGCAGAATAAGATAATCACTCAGACTGAACTTGGATACAGCAGCCTCAACCCTCAGAGCATTGGCTACAGTCTTTTATTGTAGAAATTTATGTTCAACTGTGAGGAAGTGCCCAACACACACGCAGTAAAATTCTTCATCCAGCCTAAAGCTGTTCTTGTTTTTTGGGTTTCCCAAGTCTGGACAAATTACCCCTCCTATGAGGGCATGCTTCAGGATAGGCCTTTATCTGGGAGTGAAGCACATCAGAAAATGGGTGCTTCAGTTAATCAGGGAAGGATATTCAATGAAACTCATTGTCCCAGGGACAAGTTTGTTATCCCAAATTAAATTGAAATAAACCAGCACTATCAACAAGCCTCTTCACAGCATAAGAAGATGAAGGGTGCAGTTGTCCATCTCCTACATACTGGAACTACAGAACCAGTTCCATAGAGAGACTGATATTCTGGAAAGGGTACAGTATTCTTTGTGGTACAAAGAGAAACAATCGCATGCAGCCCATTCTAGATTTCAGGTCTCAACAAGTCCATAGGGAGATCAGTATTCCAGATGGAAACACTGAAATTTACCTTTACCTTATTATCTTCCCAAAACTTCAGAATATGAAAATAAACCTCCTGGAGATATGATCAGGGAGACTGACCCAGAGGCATTAGAATTTTTTCTGTGACAAGAAGCATTTTCTATACAGAGTACTCCTTTTTTGACCCATAACTTCTACATGGATATTCACAAATGCCTTACCACTTGTATCTTCAAGTGAAAGAGATATATGTCCACTAATGTCTGGTAACTTTTCATCGTGTTAGACACAGCCCAGCAGCCATTGCAAAAACCTTGAGAAACATGGCTTTGAACAAACAAGTGGAAGCACCCATTACAATCCACAGAGAAGACTACCATTTAAGTTATCATCCAAAGCCACCTTGTAAGGGACTGCGGAAGATTTTGTTACGGTTTTAGCTAGGGCTGTTCGCCTTCTCAAGGACAGGTTATTAAAGGTTGCTGTGTACTAGTGCATGCTGTATGTAGCCGGTTGGAACCGCTTAGCCTGGGAAGCCCTGCGTGTTTGGGAAAGCTTGGCCTTTTGCCATAAGAGATAGCCCCAGCTGTGGGAAAAGCTCCCACATGCCTATGTATGAGCTGCTTTACATGCTATTACCATAAAGTTATATTTACCAGAAATTGTTGTGCTGCTTTGGACTCGTTCCCCGCTTTGAGTTAGCAACGTGCAGAGTCCCCGTTGCGGGTGTGTTTTCTTTACCTTCATTAAAAGCCATATCACTCACTGTGTGTGTGTGTGTGTGTGTGTGTGTGTGTCTCGTCCCTGTAAAGCACTCAGGCACGTAACACACCTTTATTTCAGAAGTGAGACAGAAGATGATATGGGGTGATTTGCCAAATATTTATCCTAAGATCAGCTCTCAGAACTAGTTTTTCTCCTGCATAGCTGCCTGGCACAATTCTTGATTCACTTCCTGTCAGCAATTGGTTAATTCATTCTTAATGTCACATAACAACTACCTAAGAATGGATCCAGAGAAACTGGTCATCGGTATAGATGCCAGACCCCAGATAGTAGGAGTATAACTGTACTCCTGCAAGGATCGTCTTTTTGTCCTGTGTTTATACAGTGCCTAGCACGATGGTCCATGAGTAGGGATCCATGCACTTCCATAATATGAATAAAAAATATGACTGGGAACAGATGTAGCCCAGAGAGGCATATAACCTGTCCCATGCTATGGACTATCAACCTCACTTCTCCATTTCCAGCAGATGATTCTTCCGAATCATGACATGTATATAACTGCCAAGAACAGAGAAAATCATCACTGCTTAGAGAAGTAGCCTTGATCTACTCCTGGGAACCCTACAACAGGTAGGAAAGTCAGGGCTGACTAGCTCAACAAGACATGCTTAGAACCCAGGGAATACAGTCTGTATATCACTTAGTCTTCTGTGCACCACAGGCCTGATTGGAAGCTTGTTGATTAATGTATTTGCATATAAGTCCAGATGGAAAGCCAAAAGAAGTACTACATGAGGAAGAGACGTTCAAAAGCAGAGGCTGTTGTCCCCTTATTTCAGAAGTGGGTTAAAAATCCTTCTTGATGCCATTTCCCTCTCAACTACTTGAGAGCAAAGATGATAAAGAAGATTGTGAAGGAACAGGCCATAGTTATTATAATGACCTTCACATTAATCCTCAGAACTTGTTTCTCAGACCTGATTTAGATGAAAGTAGAACTTCCTCTCAAAGTCCACACAGCATAGTGCAAGAGAGAGAAATCCTGAGCCAATATCTAGTGTTACCTGATTTTTCATACCTGGCCCAAAGCTTTTTACAGCATAGTTGCAGCCCTGTCTCTGCTCTCCGGGAGAACAACAGGGGAAGACAGACAAAGGAGAAGCTTTTTCACAATTTTAAAAAGTTCTAACCTTCCCATTGGCCATTTTGGTCAGGTGCCCACTCCCTTCCTTTTACCTATGCTGGGAGACTTTTTAACCCTTTACAGGTAAAGCAAGTAGAGAACAACTACCAAGAGGGATTTATAGCTATCTGGCTGGCTGGGTGTCCATAAAAGGGAGCTACCCCAGCCTTTCATTTATCACATCTCCAAAGGAAACTCAAAGAACAGTATACTTGCCCCTAAAAAAAATAAAAAGCCAGTAGCTGCAAAGTGGCATATATCTTATCTGAGCTGGAAATATCTCTGCTTTTCTTCAAAATTTCTGGTTTGTTTTTGTTGTTGACCATATCTGAGGTCAAGGAAAGTCTTGTCTGAATGAAGACTGAGTAAGAAAAGAGTCAGGATTTGGCTTCGTTCTACAGATGTATATATTCAATTATTAAAATTGCTTTCTATTTAAATTTGAATTTCTTAAAGGGTGGGGTTATACATATAGGGACAAAATCCCGCCTAGCCAATTTGCATGAGCTTAGTGATAAGACAGGAGCAAGTAACTTTTCCACTCTTGCTTGACCTGTATAAGGACCAGGCAGAATTGCAGTCCCTGTACCTCATCCTTAGTTCCTCAGGGATTCACGATGTCTCATAGGGGGCAGAGAGGAAGTTGAACTATGTCCCTCCTTGCCCCTCTTATCCACACACCATACAGGACCAGCAGTGCAAGGAGTAGGAGAGGCTGCACCCCCTTAAGTAGTGCAACTCTGTACCTCTCATTACACTGATCTACATTACAGGCAGGACCTAGCCCATAAACAAGAAACTGGAAAGTTGCCTTACAAGTAACAAAACATTTTACTTACTTATTTCATCCCTGTGTACATGATCTTACACAAAGGAATGCAGATAGCTGATTACTAGTATTCATATTCTGTTTGTCTCCTTTCCTTTTCATACACATGCTTAGTACAAATTGTCTTTGATTGGAGTTATGCAAGAGTGAGGAGAGTAGAGTAATCATTTAGGAGAGTAAGATCTGGGAGTGCTTTGGAGCAACAGAAATGTAATATTTTTTTCTACTTCTGAAGCAGAATTAATGATAGCAGGTCTATTATTTAATAGACACTTCCAAATCTGATCTTTACTAAAATTTTGAACTTTAAAAACTAGACTGAATAATACCTTGTGGTTGAAATCTTTGGCAGATAAGCACAGGACTTTCAGTCTTTGGAAATTTGGTGCAAATCCAGTATTGGGTTACGACTAAAATAAGACCAGTGGCTTTACCTCAACTTTTGGGTAAAAGTCTATATAAACAAAAATGGACAGAATTGGGGGTGAAGGAAACCGCACATTATTTCAGCATGACTGATGGTCTCTGACAGACAGATGGAATGGCTTAAATAGAGTATATGCTATTTATGTGGTATTTTCCTCTATTTAATTTAAAGAATGTTTTCAAATTAAATGTTTCATGTAAATAGTATGTATTATGAATGCATTATATTAGCACCCACTGAAATTACTACAGTCAGAGTTTTGTCAGCCTTCCCATTAATACCTCCTATTTTCAAGCTTGTTTTGAGATGGTTAGTTCAGTCTGAAAGAAGTTCCAGACCAAAAGTGAATTGTTCTAGAAAATGTGAATAAAATTTTTTTCTGCCATTTAAGTAAGTCGCAAGATGGTTTCAAAAGTTCTCTGGGTATGCAACACATCTGGTAACACACAGAAAATTTTCATAATGTGAACTAGTGCTTTTTGGATATGCAAACTGTGGTAGTGATTTTTGTAATGTTTGACTAGGACCTGGATAGAGACCACTAATTTAGTCCACATAGTCCACCAAACAACTATCAGATTATTATGATTTGGGTCTGATTTTAACAAACATAAGTGAAATACTCCATTATTAGACCCCAAGGCAGCAAGTCCCTCCGCCCCAAATTACAAAATGATTTTTAGTATGGAGAATTTCTAGACAGGCATGACTAGATTAAAGAGTCAGTAAGTAGACACTGAAATAACATGCACTATTTTTATACCCTATCAGTAGATTTTGTCTCTTCCTGTGTGATTATATTCAGCTTCTTTTAAATATCACCAGATTATAAATATGGACAGAGATTGGTGATCTTGTCTCTTAAGAGTGTGTTTTGTATGCTTGTGAGAATCAGTCTTTCCACTGATAACATATCTGACATTGAGTCTCATTTCAAATATTCTTTTGAGATTTAGAGCCATTATCTCACAGATATTAATTTATTTTATTAAGAAAACAAATCAGAGTATACCAAAACACTTAGTCAAGGAATATTTTAAGTATTACGGTTTTTAACATTTGGGAAAATATCTGAAGTGGTCTTGAGTATCACTAATACTATTGCCATTAGGGCGCCAGTGAGCCATTAATTGACTTACCAGATATATTAAAAAAGGAGCTATGAACATTATTGCATGACCTTAAAAGCTATTTTGAGGTTATGAAAACATTAGTCAGGCTAAGGGAAAAAATGTATTAGGTAAAGTGCAGCCAGTGTGTGGAAAATTACAGAAAATATTACTCTTAAAGACATAGACATGCAGAAATGATTGTCATTAACACGTTTCATTAACTGAACACAGTAAATTATATAAAAAAAAAAAGTACTGCAGTAATTAGGATGATGAAACTTTTATTTTTTTATTTAAGTAGGTGTGTCTGTTAGGGGTGGTGTTGATAGTATTGCCTAATATTAAGGTTTATATGCATATATATAGATGCCACTATAGTTAAGGTTGGCTCATGACATCTATTCAAAGATGAACCTTTCTAAGTCCTCTAAAATTGTCATGTTTAACTGGATTTCGCTGAAACTGGTGTGCCTCAGGAGGGTGCCATTTGAGTCAGGGTTCCAAAGATATATGCTCAGGGAAAAAAAAGTTTAAAAAAGATTTCTAGGTGTTTTGTTTTTTTTTGCCTAAACAATGGTTTAGAGATAAAACCATTGTTATGATGCAGGTCAAAATGGCCTCAATCTGTCAAGTTTTATCCAAGGTAATGTGTGGCAACCACTAAATCTTTGAGGGACCCAAACTGAGAATGGTATTACAAAATGTATATTTTTATATTACACATGTGCTGGTACCAAAAAAGCTTTAATCTTGTAAGTGCTCTAAAATCTGAACTGTTTATTGGCTTGCTTTGAAATTTGGTGTGCCTCCTGAGAACATTATATGGTGTTAGTGATCCAGATTTGGGGTATTTAACCAATGGGTTCCTAAGTTACAGGGTCCCCCAAAAAAGTTTCCTTTTGGTGTTTTGTACTGTTAAACTGAGAATTATTAATGACTGTATGAGTAACAGACCTCTTGAGGGCTCTGAACTCACCATTCCATCAACATATCTAAGGATAAGTTAATGACAAACTTCCTCCTAAGACTAAAGAAGTTTTGGACTGAATGGCTGGATTCAGCCATTTGAGAGTCCACATGTGGCGATTTTATTTTGGGGGGAATGTAATCAAAGTATTTCAAGGGGGGAAATAGATATGTGAATTCTTCCTGGGAGGGGAGGTGTGTTAATGGAGAAGGTGATTGGAGGAGTAGGAAAGAGGGGTTTGGGGCTGTAGCAAGGGGAGGGAGCTTATGGGGTGGGGGATAAATGGGGATGGATGCTGGGGAAATGAGAGAGATTGGGGATTCAGGTGTGAGGAAGTCATGGTACCCTCAGCTCTGCCGGTGCACTCCAACCCTTCTGCATCATCAGCTCTGCCAATGCACCTCAACCTTCCTGCACTGCAACCACCCTGCAGCACCAGCTCTCCAGTGCACCCCAACCTGTCTGACCCCCATAGTTCTTCCAGTGCACTCCAAATCCCTGCACTCCAGCTCTGCCAGTACATTCCAACCCCTCTGCACTCATCTCTTCCGGTGCACCCCAACCACCCTGCACCACACCACATGTGCCAGTGCACATCAACCACCCTACACACCACAGCTCTGCCAGTGCACATCAAACTGGCTTCCCCAACCCCCTGCATTTCCCAGCTCTATCAGTGCACCCCAGCTGCCCTGCAATGAACCCCAACCATCCTGAACCTCAACCTCCTTACACCCCCTGTGCTGCCAGTGCACCCCAACAGGTGCAAAGAACAGCTACCAGGATCATCAGAGGAATGGAGGACCTGCCTTATTAGAGACTTAAGGAGCTGGGCTTGGTTAGCCTAACAAAACGAAGGATGAGGGGAGATATGATTGCTCTGTATAAATTCATCAGAGAGATAAACACCAGGGAGAGAGAGGAAGTGTTGTTTAAGTTAAGAGCCAATGTTGACACAAGAGCAAAGGGATATAAACTGGCCATCAACAAGTTAGTACCTATCTTTAAGAAAGGGAAAAAGGAAGATCCAGGGAACTACAGACCAATCAGTCTCACCTCAATCCCTGGAAAAATCATGGAGCAGGTGCTGAAGGAATCCATCCTGAAACACTTAGAGGAAAACAAGGTGATCAGAAGCAGTCAGCATGGATTCACCAAGGGTAAATCATGCCTGACAAAACCTGCTGCTTGTCTACGATGAGATGACTGGACTTGTGGATGGGGGCAAAGCTGTGATGTTGTATACCTTGACTTTAGTAAAGGCTTTGACACGGTTTCCACAGCATTCTCATCAGCAAACTAAGAAGTATGGTTGAGGAATGACTGTGAAGTGGATATAGAAAATTGGGTTGAATCAATGGCTCAGCGGGTAGGTATCAAATGGCAACACTCTCTAGTTGGCAACCAGTTAACAAGTGGTGTGCCCAGGGGTCTGTCCTTAGGGCCCGCTGCTATTCAAATGTCTTCATTAATGTCTGGATGATGGGATAGCCTTGCACATTAAGTAAATTTGCAGATGACACCCAAGTTGGGGGGGGAGTGGGTGGACACGCTGGAGGCAGGATAGGAATCCAGGAGACTTAGACAAATTGGAGAAGTGGGCCAACAAGAAACCTCATGAAGTTCAAACAGGACAAGTGCAAAGTCCTGCAACTTAGGACAGAAAAACCCCATGCACTGCTCAGGCTGGAACTGTTGCTAGTAAGCAAGTGCTGAAGAAAAGGATCTTGGGTTACGGTAGATGGAAAGTTGAACATGAGCCTACAGTTGTGGCTCTTGTAGCAAAAGGCAATAGCCTACGGGCTGTATTAGAGGAGTGTTTGCCAGCAGATCAAGGGATGTGATTATCCCCTCTATTCGGCACTGGTGAGGCCCGCATCTGGAGTATTGTGTCCAGTTTTGGGCGCCACACTACAAAGGACGTGGAACAATTGAGAGAGTCCAGCGGAGGGGCAACAAAAATGATGAGGACTGTGAGCACATACTTATGAAGAGAGACTGAAAGGAACTGGGCTTTATTTAGCCTGCAGAAGAGAAGAACTAAGGGGATTTGATAGCAACCTTCAACTACTTGAAGGATGCTCCAAGGAGGAAGGGAGCTAGGAATGTTCTCAGTGTGACGGAGGACAGAACAAGGAGCAATGTTTGAAGTTGCAGCTGCGGAAAGTCGAGGCCTGGATATAGAAAAAAACTTTCTGACTAGGAGAGTGGTGAATGTATGGAATGGGTTACCTTAGGGTAGGTGAGTAGAATCTCCATCTTTAGAGCTATTTAAAGTCCGGCTAGAACCGCACCCTGGCTGGGATTATTTAGGGAAAATGGTCCTGCCTTTAGCAGGGGGTTGGACTAGATGACCTCGTGAGGTCCCTTCCAACCTTTTGATTCTATGATTCTATGATTCTAAGTTCAGACTTCCAGTTAGATGAAGGTTTCTAACCTTCAGATGGGTGAAGTTCTAGAACAGCCTTCCAAGGGCAAGGGAGTGGTGGGGGCAAAATATCTAACTTGTTTTAAGACTGAGTTTGATAAATTTATGGAAGGGATGGTATGATCAGGTTGCCTACACTGGCATATGACCCCTCTGTGGTTGCTATTAGCAAATATCTCCAATGGCCAGAAGTGGGACATTAGATGGGAAAGGCTCCGAGTTACTACAGAGAATTCTTTCCCAGGGGTCTGGCTGGTGGGTCTTGCCCATTTGCTTAAGATCTAACTGCCATATTTAAGGTCAGAATGGAATTTTCCCCCAGGTCAGCTTGGCAGAGACCCTGGGGAAAGTGAGTATGGGTCACTTGCTGGTTTGAATTAGAATAAATGGTGGATTCACTGAGGATTTCAGTAACTCATCCAAAGGTTATGGACCAATTTCCAGAGTGGATGGGGAGGTTCTGCAGCCTGCAATGAGCCAAAGGTCAGAGTAGATGATCATGATGGTCCCTTCTGGCCTACCAGTGCATCCCAACCCCTCTGGATACCCAGCTCTTCCACTGAACCCCAACCATCCTTTACCCTGCAGATCTTCCAGTGCACCATTAAACCCCACCTTCCTTCTGTTCCCCTGGAGCTGGCTAATAACCATTGGAAATTATTTGGATACACTCCAGGTACAGTCAGTGTATTAGGTGTACCTACACCAAATGTTGGAGGCAGTAGTTGGGCGTGCTTGGTAAAAGTGTGTTTATGAGGTGAGGATGTTTGTGGATTACTTTGTGGTGTCTGACAGCTGTGATTATTATATGAGATCTATTTTTGCAACCTCTGGTGTGTGTTAGAAAAGGGAAGAGCTGCATGTATATCTTCAGGATCCACTATACATCATTTCAATGCAGAATTGTGTGCATTCTGTAATTAGCAAGGCACAGGGGTTTTATTTCGAAGGGTATTGACAGTAGCAAGCTGTAATATGAGAGCAGTCTAAGCTTTTATTGTCTTCATATACTCCAGATAAAGTGAGTGTGATTAATATCAGGTTTAACTGTGATGGTTAAGGTAAAGTGAGATGGTGTCCTGTGAGTAAGTGTAAAGTTGTTGTAAAAGGCTGTGAAATGGTTTTAAAATTGTATACATGTGGTATTCTTTCTGGGGAGTTGGGTAGTTGTGTGGGTGTATACTAGGATCTGGAACTTCCCGAATCTAGTAGTGCCCAGAGCTGGTGTGGGTATGTGCATATTGAGACGTTGCTTAAAGAAGGTAGAGGGAAGATGGTGTGGGCAACCTTTTTATCCTTTAATAGTGTTAGTTAGGATCCTATGGGTGAGTGTGAATGGGTAGTAAAAGGAGGTAAAGCACTTATACATTTCAGCAGCTGTGGGGTTGGCAAAGTAAAGGTGTGGGTATTAATGGGGCATATTGGGGCATTGCTGAAAGAGAGCAGTTAGGTTTGCACGGGCAACTTTAACTGTGAATTTTCTGGTTTGCAGACATTTGAGTTTTGCTCAACTCTACATACCACCAAGTAACTTTAACTCTTCATTCACATAATTTTTTACCATTGACTGAATATATATAGATATATAGATATATATAATGTGTGTGTATAATTTAAATTTACAGTTGCATTAATTTCTTTTAAAGCAAAGGAAGAGTGTGGTCTACAGTGAGGAGGGTTTACAAGTATAGAGGTATAATGCAAAACATCATTGTTTCTCTTCTTACCTGGTAAGACACTGTAACTGGATTCATGTCCACCCAAACCTATAAGAGAATCAAATACTTCTGTAATGCCATCATCAATATTAATAAGGGGAATGCTTGGTACTACAGCAACAGTAGTTGAAGTCTTGATCTGTGGTTGTCTCTTTGGTCTGTGGTATGCTGAGGAACCCTTTCTTGATCCTTTATAGCGCATTCTCCTTCTTTGCCTCCTAGGAATTTCATTTGTTTGATTTTGAGCAAAATCAATACACCAACAGACAAGCAGGAAATAATAAAGAAAAGATGCAATCTGCATGTTTTTCCTTTCACAAGCTGTGTCCTAAAAAAGAAAAAGTGAGATATAGATACAGCTTTTTATAATATATGTCATTTAATGCAAGTTTAAAGCACAGTTATCAGAAAATACTTAGAGTGCTCCAGGGTGGAATTGATTTAAATCATGATTTAAATCACTAGTCAGGAAGACTTGATTTAATCATGGATTTCTTTATAAAAGTGCATTCTTGTTGGTTGTTACAACCTTAATACATAATCTTCACAACTCAGAGGTAGATGTAGATTTCATTTTTAGAAGGTACACACTATACATTTTTAAAATTTATTTATTTTGAAAACATATAGATTAGTTTTACAGCTATATGATTGGTTATTTCATTTACCAAAGGTAATTGAAGCAGATATTTATGAAATCATTAGGAGGTGAACTATCTCCAATTCAACAGGTTAATCATTAATATTTGGAGGATTTTCTTGCCGTGCTGTATTAGGAGAACATCACCAGACAGACATTTAAATTGTTTTATTTAACTAAAACAACAACATGTATTCCAGATTTTTTTCTTCAACAGCAAACATACAATACTTTAACGAAACAAGTATGTGAATTTTTGAATTTAGTTAAACATTCAAGTTTTTTAAAATCGGGGTTGTTTTTGTTAAAACTGTTTTTAACTAAAATATTTAAATGAAATATTTAAAAAAAATAATAAATCAACTATGTCGGCCAGGTCAAAATGAGAAACTTAAAATATTGGCTTCTGCAGTCAGTCGTCTTCACCTTCATTTTTCTGTTTGTTCGTAATCTGGAAAAGAAAAACAAACTTTCCTGCTTTTTCAGGTCCCAAACAGTTTCTCAATTTGGAATAAATTAGTCCAAAGGAAGAAAATATTCTTTCTACACCAGCAGAAGAAGCTACTGCTGTTAAAAGTGAGATTATCACTTCAACAGTCTCTGAATCCAAGTGCTTAAATGACTTCCACCAGTTCACTGGTTAGACTTTCTTTAAAATATCATCAGCAAACATATATTTCTTGAATGGTTCTTATTCCCAAACTGGGTCTCTTTTACAGCCTGCTACCGTTATAGTTTTTCCCTTCTAGTGAGAGAATGGTATGGTAGATCTCAAATCAATGAAGGCTACACTCAGAAAGACCTCAAGACTTCTGGAATATGATGCTCAAACAGTTTCACTTCTGTTTCTACTGCCTGTCCCTCCCTTCTCACATTTATCTCTAGACTTCTTCTCCTTGTGCAGATCTATTCTGCCCCCAACAATCTTCTATTCATTGAAGTTTTTGAAACTTTGAACTTTTAGACAGGGCCGGCTTTAGGAAGTGCGGGGCCCAATTCGAACTTTTTCAGCAGGGTCCTGGCTGGGATGACTAAAAAAAAAAAGTGTAAAAAAAAAAGCCTTTCATTTCTTCCATGTATTATTTACTTTCCATAACTATATAAATAATACAATTATATATTATGTACATAGCATCATATATGCTGTTGCTTATTAATGACTGCCATTTCACATGTGTGGGTTCCTGCTGCTCCCTGTGGGTGTGCACATGTGTGGGTCCCAGCTGCTCCCTGCCCGCCCCCATTGAAGCAGGTGTGCAGGGTACTGCCTTGGGAACTGCAGGGCAGCAGTGGACATGGGGCTGGTTGGAGGCAGGGCAGGGGCTGACTGGAGGTAGGGTCTAGCTGCAGGCAGGGCAAGGGGTGCAGGGCTGGGTGGAGACAAGGCAGGGGGTTTGAGGCTGGGTGTGGACAGGTTGTGCAGGGCTGGTGCGGGCAGGGCTATGTGGGGGACTGGCTGGCTTTGGGCAGGGTCACAAGGGTGTGTGGCAGGGGGTGGCTGTGGGCACGGGGTGCAGAGCTGGCTGTGGGCAGGGGGGGCAGGGCAGGGGGTGCAGCAGAGGCAGCTGGGAGCCCCGGCCCTTTAAATAGCCCCCAAGCCTCCCACTATCCCAGGGCTCTGGGGGTTATTTAAAGGGCCCGGGGCTCCCCTGCTTCTGCCTCACCCCGGACCTTTTAAGTAGCCGCTGGAGCCCTGGAGAATATATGGGGACGGCAGGGCTCTGGCGGCTATTTAAAGGACGGGGTGGCAGAGGCAGCTGGAGCCCCGGCCCTTTAAATAGCCCCCGGAGCCCCCTGCTATCCTAGGGCTTTGGGAGCTATTTAAAGGGCCCGGAGCTCCAGCCAGGAGAGCGGAGCTTGCCAGGGCTCCAGCTGGGAGAGAGTGGGGCTGCGGGGAGGCTTGTCGCGCTCCAACTGGGGCTCCAGCCGGGAGAGAGCGGGGCTGCGGGGAAGCTTGCCGCGCTCTGGCCAGGGCTCCAGCCAGGAGAGTGGGGCTGCGGGCCAGCTGCGCTCTCGGCGGGGCTTTGGTCAGGGAAGTGGGGCCATGGAAGACCCCGGAGCAGACCTCAGCGGCCATAAGTAAAAAAAATTTAAAAGGCACCTAAGGCACGGGGCCCGATTCCCGGGAATCAGCCAAATCGGCCTAAAGCTGGCCCTGCTTTTAGAGAGAGTTAAGGGATTGACTTGTGTACAGAAATTTGCAGAGGAACAGTAGTGTTGAGGTCTGTTATTTCTCACCTCTATATATTATTTGTTTATTTATTTATTTAAAAACATTTTTGCTGTTAAAGGCATGTTATCTCTGGAGCCACAAGTCCACAGTTTGAGAACTGCAAAACTGAGCATCTCTGATGGCATCTTGTAGACTGAACACTGAGGCCCATTGGGTGGAAAGAAAGATTAACCTAAATAATCTATACAGAAGCCCCTGGAACCCCATAAGATTGGGTCCCTAATCCATGAACTATTGGAACTCATTTACAAAACTTTTCTTAAACATTACATAAATATATTGTCTCATACTATAGGATTAGAATTTATAATCCCTATTCTGTGATGAGACACTGTAGCTCAAAGATATATCTTAATTTAAACTATCTTTAGATAGATTTTTTCCTCAAAGAGCATTTTATAAAAAAATCCAATTTAAATAAAAAAAATCCAATTTATTTTATTTTATTTTATTTTATTTTATTTTATTTAATCATTGATTTTTATCCACTCTGGACTGCTCTCATATCCCAAAATGGCAGATTGGCATGGACAATTTAATCTGTTGGATAGTCTGTAGTGACAGAGCTGTCTAACCAGTCGTGTAATTGTGACTCTCTACAGTTGAGCAGTACACTTGAATTCAAATATAGCCCTGGATGCAGGGCTATTTTTATTTTTAAACCAATAAGCACTGTACTCAGGCAGCACGGAACTGGAAATCCTTTCCTGAATATGGAACAGATTTCCAGCTCCATACTGCTCAAATGCATGTTCACTGCTCATCTAATAAGTAACTATCCATACATTTTGGGCTACGTTTAAGTTTATGGTGGTTGTTCATTGTATTGTTAGAGAGAGAGTTGTTAATTTTCTGTTAGATATAAATCGTGCCTCCAGCCCAGGAAGCAGACAAGAGTTCATTGATGGCTGTAATTGAAGGAATACTTTCTCCAGCCCCTGATCACCACTATTGCTTATGGCTGCAGTACCTCTTCATCTCAGGAATGACTATGTTATTCACACACTGGCAAATCCACTTCTTTCTGTTGTGTCCCAAATCATCTTTAGTGAAGTACACAAGGACAATAATCCAAAAGGATTGTTCTATATTGAGTTGTCCCCTACACTACTAAAAACACACCTCAAAATGGCTAAAGATCATGGAGTTCCTACACTGAACCAGTCATCAAATTATGTTTACTCTCGCCAAGAAACAGGGTTAAAAAAACCCCATTAGACATGGTTCCAGCATTTTCTGGAATGCAGCAAGTATGTCACAGCTGTTTTTCAAGTGGGGAATGCACTCCAAAAAGAGGTACTTATGACTAGTATTTCACCAGCTTTTGTCTTCTGACTTGTTGTGACAACCTTGTAGATCAGGGGTGGGCAAACTTTTTGGCCCGAGGGCCACATCTGAGTATGGAAATTGTGTAGTGGACCATGAATGCTCATGAAATTGGGGGTTGGGGTGCTGGAGGGGGTGAGGGCTCCGGCTGTAGGTGCGGGCTCTGGGATGCGGCTGGGGATGAGGGGTTGGGGATGCAGGAGGGTGCTCCAGGCTGGGACCAAGGGGTTCGGAGAGTGGGAGGGAGTCGGGGTGCAGAAGGGAG
Organism: Chelonoidis abingdonii; assembly: GCF_003597395.2. NCBI lineage: Eukaryota > Metazoa > Chordata > Testudines > Testudinidae > Chelonoidis > Chelonoidis abingdonii. Next base: position 27,456,909 of record NC_133784.1, on the reverse strand, counting down.
TCAGGGGTGCAGGCTCCATGTAGCGCTTACCTCAAGCAACTCCCAGAAGCAGTGGCATGTCCCGCCTCTGGCTCCTATGCGGAGGCACGGCCAGGTGTGGCCAATGGGAGCTGTGGGGGCAGGGGCAGCATGCGGAGCCCCTTGGAGCACCAGAGTGGGGCAAGCCCTGGACCCCGCTCCCTGGCAGGAGGTCTATGGATGGATTATGGAGGACAGGATGCGGCCCCCGGGCTATAGTTTGCCTATCCCTGTTGTAGATACTAACATTATTATCCTGCAAAGATGAGAAAATGAGGCCTTCTCTGATGGGAACTTGTGATTTGGAATACACCTTGCCACCTTTATAGACTAGACCAGGAGTCTCAAACAAGCGGCCCACGCCCGCCCCCCCAACTATCTCCAGGCCAGGGGTGGGCAAACTACAGCCGCAGGATTGCCCCCCTCGAGCCTGGCACTGCTCCCTGAAGCGGCTGGCATCACGTTCCTTCGGCTAGGGGAGAGGCCGGGGGAAGAGCAGAGGGCTCCTTCCGTGTGTTGCCCTGGCTTCCAGGCACTGCCGCCCCCCACAGCTCCCATTGGCCGGGGACAGGGAACCGTGGCCAATGGGAGCTTCGAGGGCGGTACTTGGAGGCGTGAAAAGCAGCATACGGAGTCCTGCATCCCCCCTCCCCCAGGGGCTGCAGGGACATGGTTCCAGGTACTTCCCAGAGCGGAGTGGGGCCGGGGCCGGCAGCCTGCCCTGGCCTGGTGTGCGCCACTGCGGCCCCGGAGTCCGAAGCCGTCCTGAACCCTGCCCCCCAACCCCCTGCCCTGAGCCCCCTTCTGCATCCCACACCCCTTCTGCACCCTGAGCCCCCTCCCTGCACCCCAACCCCCTGCTGCATTTCAACTCCCTGCCCTGAGCCCCTGCCACACCCCTCATGTCCCCTCTGGGGGCAGGGAGGGGGCGGAGTTGGGGTGGGGACTTCAGGAAAGGGATTGGAATGGGGGCAGGGAAGGGGTGGGAAGAGGCGGGGCCTCATGGAAGAGGTGGAGTGAGGGCAGGGCTGGGGGAAGTGGAGGGGGTGTGTCCGTGATGTGGCCCTTGGGCCAATGAACTAGCCCTCGTGTGGCCCTCGTGGTCATTTGAGTTTGAGACCCCTGGACTAGACTAAATCTGTGGCATCCTTCCAAGAGAGGCTTAAAGTAACTACTTTCCTTTCTTTTTTAAGCTCTTCAAGCAGGGTTTGTATTTATCTTTCTGCCTTGTAAAGCACTGAGCACATTAGGGCTTGGCAAATAATAGATTATGATAGTTGTGCGGTAGGGCTTTATTTGTGTTTGGGGGAGACATTGTTAGGAATTTTGTTCTGGCACTAGCTTTCCTTGGCCATACTGACCTTTTGTTCTTGTAAATGAAACTTCTAGTTAAATTCTGTTAAGTGTCCAGAGTCTTTCGAATATTAGTCATGGCCTTAAGATAAAATCACCCTAGGACAGTGGTCCTAAAACTATTCACGATTGTGCCCCCCCTTACTCCTGTCTGCACACACCCCCACTGGGAGACAGGAGCGGGACCACTGCTTGGGGAGGGGAGTGCGGACAGGAGTCTGGGGGCCGAGGCTGGGGTTGCAGCTGGGGCCGGGAACAGAGCCACGGCCAAGAGCCGAGGCAGGAAGTAGGTCTGGGATCAGAGCCAGGAACAGAAGCCATGGCCGGGACACGGTTGGGGCCAAGGCTGGGAGTAGGGCTGGGTCTGGGACCAGGAGCCGGGGCCAGAGCAGGGCTGGGTGGTGCTCCCTCCCTTGCCCCTGTGGGGACTCTCCTGGGCCCCGCCATACTCCCCCTGCCCCCCTGTATTCTTCTGTGTTCCCCCTAGGGGGGATATGCCCCATAGTCTGGGGGCCTCTACCCTAGGAGCTGGAATAATTCATTTAAAACAGGATTCAAAATGGCAATATTTTGGGATCCCAACAACTGTGGCAAAAATGAAGTTCCTTTTAATATTTACAGTTTCAGTAGCAGCATGCATTTAAAATGCTAAAGTAGAAGTCATCTAGTACATTTAATATTAGGAAAGGTAAAGTTAAATAGTTGATGTCTTTTTAGTTATCCATTTAATCAAAAAATATTTATAGGAAATTGCTGTGGTTTTTTTGTGTTTGCACAGTATTAGTGATGAGATTTCTTGCATGACATCTTGAGTCACTGTCAGAGCATGAGAAATTTAGATCTTTTTATGATACAAAAACTTCTGTATGTACTGGAAGCCATAATCACATATTTACAGTACAAATGCATGAGCATTAAGTTTTCATGCTCTAGTTCTTATAAGACTGTACCTACATTTTCTGCTATTTTAATAGTCCTTTGTCTTAAACTAGATTTTGGTTCATTATGTTGAAAGTATACGTAATGTGTGTAATTGTAAATAATACTGAGTTAGAGGATGTCACTAAGTCTGATTGACCATCCTTGATAGATGAATAATAGATTAGCTGTTGGTGTTATTTAGTGAAATTAAGTCAGCATATCCCTTTTCAAATAATGCCTTTATATTCGTGCATCGATAGTTGTAAGATGTTGCCTCAGTCTCTTGATCTTAACACCGTTTTTTAATTACCAGATTTTTTTCTGCTAATATTCAGGTCATTTTTCATACTGCAGGTTTTCCAAGATTTCCTTTTCTTGATACAAAGCATATGGTGGCTTCCATGTTTTTCATGCCACTCATAGCAGAATTTTCATATTTTGGTTTTTGTACAGGAAGTTAGTAGTAAATAATTTTTAGAACAGTAAATTTGTACTTACCTCTTTATAATAATCTTTGTTTAGCTACTTTCATCTGAGTATGTACGAGTAGTTTAACAAACATTAAATAAGTATGCATTATTCCTATTTTACAAATGGGTAAACTGAGGTACAGTTACATGTCTCACCTAAGCTCATATACAGAACTAGTGGCAGAGTTGTGAACAGAATCCAGGTTATATTACACCCAAATGCCTTCTTCAATTACTAGCTTTACACCCTTCATTATGCAGTATGCACTGTGGCACTGAATGTTGGTACCTTTTTCTTACGAGAAAGAAATATTACTGAACTTGCCAACACACAAACTCAAGAAATATCCTAACTGATGCCTTTTTCAAAGCTTGCTTATTTCCTGATATCTAACATTGCAGATGTGATCGAGGGCAAGTGGCCTAATCTTCTTTGTGATTTGTAATTGACTTGCATTCTTTTGACTGTTCATAAATCTGCACATTAGAAAACTATAGATTACAGAACTATAGATGGGCCAAACTTCAAAAGGGTTGGATGAAAGAGCTGATTGTAAGGAGAAGCCTTGAGCATGTTTTTTCAAGTACTCAGTGACATCTTTACAGTTAAATCTTTAGGTTATATTTAATAATATCGTGACTGTAATTACATTGTAGTTACACAAGAATTGCACTGCAAATAAACAGTGATTGTTTTGATAGCTAATTACCACTCATTCATTTAACCAGAAGATTGCTTAAATTACAGAAATACTAATTATACATTTCCCATACTTTATGCATGTATTTTTAGAATTCAGATCTATCAACTGCATTATATTAACTTTGGAATTATCCTTCCAGTTGTGTGAATGTAGTAGTAGTTACAAGTATCAAAGAGTAAAACTACTCTGTAACTACAGTTTCTATAAGGTAAAGTGAAACTAGTTTATATAATCAGTTTCTACTGATACATGTGAATTCAAGTGCTATAGTTTACCACATCAAGAACATTAATTTCTCAGTGCTGGCTGAAAGTTTAATGCTACGTTTTTTTTCCAGCTAGTGTCCTTGACCTGTAAGATAAGAAAAGGCCACAGAATCAGCTGGTACTACCCTTTGCACCCACTATTGACACTCCTAAATAAGCAAACATAAAATAATATCTAACATAGTGTTGTCAAATTTTAATCAAATGAAAATAAAAAAAATTAGATTTGAACAATTAAAATAACTGTAAATCATTGCATATCACCAACACTGTGACTTGGGCACCTAGTATTGATTTATATTGAAATTATTATATTCTTGTAATTGTTCTTAATACACTAAACAATAGTTTTCCCTGATATATAGTGTATACTTTATTACTTGGGTTAATAGGACATATTTTCTACAGAAATGTTTAGGTCATGCTTGTATAAGATTCTTTATCCTCTCTGCTGTTCACTTACATGTGTAATTAATTGTTTGTCACTTATTTTGTTTTTCTTTCTTACTGTATTCAGTCCTTCTGTTCTTTTGCCTTATGTGATAGGAAATAGTTAATTTCTAAACAAATGATCCTTTATAAACATTCCGCAGAGAGTATTGTATACTTTCTTTATCTGACTCTATTCACAGTAAGTTCAGAAATCTCTTTGAGTTAATCATTTTCTCTGACAATGCATGAGGGTTAAAATTATTTCTGAACATCAACATACTGTTACTGAAATTAATTTGCGTAGAAATTAATTATGATTAGCTATCCCAAGCATTCATATGGAACAAAGAAGCCCAGATCACCCAATACTGCATACCTTCTTAATTTAGAAAAGCTTTTATACATAATATTTGCTATAAAGAACTACTCTTGTTAACTTTTAAACATATTTGCAAAGTATTAAACACCACACTATTAACATGTAGTTTAAGCCATTCTACATCATGCTGTAAGCAATAACTGAAAATGTAAAATGTATTTTACCTGGTACTCTGACCTAACAGTAGATTCTGCTTGGTGTCATTTAGTCTTCAGTTGCGAATGAAACAAAATCAGACTGATATCTTTAAAACAAAGAGAGCAACAGTAGAGATTGTTGAAACATGTTAGAGGGCTCCTTAATGAAGTCTGAAATAGCTTCTTTCCCTGGGGACAAAGTGCTGCTCTCTTCTGTGTGCAGAGAATCATCTAATAAGTTATTCAGAAAACTAAAAACCTCACTTTGAGAAAATGAAAAGCAGTAGAATGCATTTGGTCCTTAGGCTGACAAGGCTCAGCTGGAAGCTCTACCTAAATGATATGCTTATGTAAGTAACAAGAAAGTGTATTATTTTCAAGGGAACTGGAAAACATTTGCCATTTATTTAGTTCTAATTCTACTGTAAATGTTTTGAATCATTTTCCAGGTGACATGATTTTACTGTAGATTTGTTATGCTTAGAGAGACAGTATACCTATCCAAGCATAACCTTTATTTCTGAACATAGATCTAGTTTTTCCAGAATTCACATTTTTATCCCCACTTCCCTGTGTGGACTACTAAGATCTATGTGAAACAAACTTTTCCATTCAAGATTTAGCATAAAAACTTGCCTTTTTTTTTCTTTTGTCCTTTTACAGCAACTGATTTCACAATAACTGCAACATGCACATGGAAAATAAATGACTGAATCATTTTCCTTTTCTTTATTATTGTAAGGGTAAATTACATCCTGAAATATGACACTGAAGCAGAGCTACCCAGAAGCTGCATTGATGTTAATACAGTAACCCAAACATGAAAGAAGGGGCCGGGGGAGGAACATGGTACATTACCACAAGTTCTTTGTGTGCCAGTGAGGCTAATTCCTTCCCACTCAGCTTGAGTTTTTGTAGACTGTCACAGCTTGGTGAGACTTTGGGTCTGCTTAGTCTCAGAAATGACAAATGTATCTGCCAGATGGAGTTTACTGAGAGACTTCCAGGGCCTTTTAATCTTTTAAACATTTTTGTGTTTGTTTGAAGCCACACAATGAGAAATTTCTAAGAAGATAGTTATGGAATGTATAACAATTTAGTTTGCCATAATTGCTAGTCAGCATGTGTCTGATGAATAGATACTGGGAAAACATATTGCCTCTTCATACAGTTATTTAGGTTATATTGTCCTTTACTATACAATCACAGAGGAAAAACAATTATTAAACTCTATCAGTGTGTTTGGAGTTGTTCAAAATGTACAGGAAGAAATTATCCTTGCCCAAAGAATTTTGCATATTGTATAAAACAGAACAGTTCAGCAAACCCTATTGCAAGCAGGAGGTATTGAAGAACAAAGGGTTCCTTCTAATCACCCCTTCCATCCCCCCAATTGAATTCTCAGACCAATTCTAGATATCAGAGCTTTAAACAGATGCCTCAGGAAGTTTCATTTCAGAATGCTAACCCTGGCTCTAACTGGCTCCAATCCAGTCTACTCTGGATTGGTTCACTGCTCTCTATCGCAGAGATGTGTACTTCAGTATTTCTGTAAGACCCTCTTATTGTAAATATCTGTTTTACCCTTGGTCCAGACCATTTCCAATATACCATTTACCCTTTGTCCTCTCTACTATGTCCAGAGTTTTCACCACATGCCTGCAGCGTGTTTGGGGAGGTAAGGGATTTTAATTTTCATTTACTTAGACAATTGGCTCCTAAGGGCTCCATCAGAAGAAGAGATTATTTGTTCTCTATTTGGAACGTTGGATCTTCTCATAAACAAAAGGAAGTCCCTTCTGTCTCCATCCCAAAGGATTTCTTTCTTTGGGGCAATCCTCAACTCCAGAAAGGAGAGAGGGCTTTCCTTCTGGAAAAGAGGTTTTGAAACTAAGTGCCACCATACAACAATCCTCACAGAAGGTAATTTTTTTTAATATATATATTTTTAGGCCTTCTGGTATCCACAATGTATATGACTCGATATGCCAGGCTCAGAATGAGGCCAGTTCAACGTTGTCTGTTAAGGTGCTTCACACCTAGCATGGACAATATGGTAAAAATTCATCTGCCTCTAATGTGGTGGCTGAAGCCACACGAAGTCGACAAAGGAGTTTTGTTCAACCCAGTTCCCCCTACATTAATAGTTACCACAAATGCGTCCAAGATAAGAATAGGGGAGCACATCTCCACAACCTTTTCTTTCAATGTCTTTGAAGCTTCAGAGAACATCTGCTGCACATAAACATGTTAAAACTTAGGGCTGGACTATCTGCCTCTCAGTGTTCTTCCACAAGTGCAGAAGTAATTCATGTGGCCATAGACAATATGTCTGTAATATCTGCACAAACAGAGAGGAGCTTGTTAGTCTTAATCATGCAATGAGTTGATAAAACTTTGGGACTGTTATATCCTATACAACATTTACCCAATTGCCTTATGTGTAGCAGGAGAACACAATGAGATAGCAGATCAGCTGAGCAGGGATTCCTTACAGATGTACGAGTGGTCTCTAAAGGAATCAGTGATTCAGAACATTTTCAACCATTGGGGGGTTTCCAGGCATAAATCTATTCACTGTCCTATCGAATATGAGATGCCCCTGCTTTTGCTCAAGAGTGGATTCAGAAAGTCAATAATTGACACATGTGTTTCTCCTTGATAAAGAAATGGGTCTGATGCATGCATTTCCCCCCTACCCTAAAAAGTCCTAAAGAAAATAAGACAGGATATAGCTAGGGTGATTCTAATTGTTCCAGCATGGGTGAGGCAACAGGGGACACTGAGTTACTCCTTTTATCCAACAGCAAATATAAGATGTTTCCAATAACAATGGTCTCACTGTCCCAGCAAGAAGGGAAGGTCTTCTTAGCAGATTCCTAATCATTACATCTGACAACCTGGACAATAGTCCAGTGATAGATTTAGAAAAATCGCGCTCTATAGAAGTGCAGCAAGTACTAATTAATGCTAGAAACTATCTACTAGAAAAAGTTACAATCTTAAATGGAAAAGATTTGTGTTATGGGTGTGTGATAAAAATGTTGACACAGTTTCAGCTCTTATGTAACTTATTTTAGAATATTTGTTACATTTAAAAGCAATGGATTGTCTCTCTATTCCTTAATGTTCCATTTAGCAGCCATAGCAGCATTCGATACTCACACTAATGGAAAATCAATTGTGTTTTTTTGCATATGTTGATGAAAAACTTTTAAAGGGCTTATTGAATCTGTACCTACCAGTATAGGACCCTTTAAATGTAGTTTGAGCACAACTTACCTCTCCCCCATTTGAATCTGTAGTGAGCTGCTCCTTATTTCATGTTTAATAAAGATAGCTTTAATAATAGCAAGCCCTTCGACTAGAAGAGTTAGTGAGCTAGATGCCTTGATGGTGGACTTCCCTTATACTACTTTTTATGAGGACGAGGTGGTTCTTAGTACCCTAAACTCCGTCCTGAAATTATTTCAAAGTTTCATGTAAATCAAAGTATTAATTTACCAGTATTCTTTCCAAAACCTGGTAAAATAAAGGGAAAATCTAGTTTACATTCCTTAGATACAAAGAGAGCACTCTGATGTTATCTGAATTTAAAACTTCATGTCCTTGCCTAAGTTATTTATCTTGTATGTGGATAACTCTAAAGGTCTGATCCTTCCAGCACAGTCTCTTTCTAGATGGGTTAGACAATGTATTGAAGAGTGTTACAGAAGAGCTTACCTATCTTCTTCTGTTCCTCTTAGAGCCCTAGAACAGTGACTGTATTTGTATTAAACATATTCTTCTTACTGAAATATGCAAAATGGCTATGTGTCATTTGAGTCACACTTTTACAAAATATTATGCATTGGATCTGGCAGCCAGGTCTGATGCAAAGTTTGACAGAGTGGTGCTCTAATCATTGTTTAATGAAGACTCTGCCTCCCTTCCTCTATCTCTCTGTACTGCTTGCTAAACTATCCCAAGAATGGGAATATGCAGATGACGCTGGAAGAAATGAAGGTTACTTACTTGTAAGCAGAATTCTTCAAGATAGACTCTGCATTTTCTTACACCCTGCCTGCCTATCTTGCTCCCATGGAGTCCTAATTTCAGTATTACTTGGTATTCCCACTTTAGTGGTGTAAGGACCTCAGTGGGCACCATGGCATCAGAACATGCTTGAATGCTGATAGTGGGGAGAGCAGGGGTGCGCGAGCATTCTAACAGGAACGGCTATGAGAAAGTTTGATTGTCTCAGCTACACCAGTTGTCACATCCAAAGAGTATGAATATGCAGAGTCCATCTCAAAGAACTTCGGTTACAAGTATCTAACCCTCATTTGCTTTCTTCCATTGTTAATTGTGCTCTGTTTTCTTGGTTGCTAGCTTAATTCAGTTTATTCATGTTTCCTACCATCTTATGTGAATTGTTGTTCTTTTAGCTGTTCATCTTATTTGTGGAACCCAATGTCTGTTCACTGTGCCCTCTTCTTAGGACCACGATGGCTCAGGGGAATAGGATACAGAGCTATTCACTTTTAGGTCACCAGCTCAGATCCACCCAACATTGGTAATAACCCCAAAATTGTTCTTTTCTAATCTCCACTGAATAACCTTCTGTAAAAATAAGCTGAAGAATTTAGTTTAGTTCCTAGTGGGTAGTTATCCATATCACAAGTGGCACTAATTAGAAAGAGAAGGTGGGTGAGGTAATATCTTTTATTAAACCAACTTCTTTTGGTGAAAGAGACAAGTTTTCTAACTTACACAGAGCTGTTCTTCAGGTCCTGGAGAGATACTCAATTAGTGACACTGACAGTTTCAGTAGAGCCGCAGATTGAATGAGCATGGAGTTAGAATTATCATCTTAACCCTGTGAGATAGTTCTTTCAGAACAGAGTTTAGGTATGCTGAGCCTGCGTAGAAGGAAGCTTGCACTACAAAACTCTACCTATTTATTGGATAAACAAAGGACTTCAGTCACCACATTAAATAGTCTATGACACCTTTCATGAGTATTCTTTTTATTCTAAAATTTAAAAAATGATAATTTTCTTGTTTAAGGTTAAACTCAAAACATCCTTATTTTCTCTAATTTATTAAAATTATTATTACCCCTGCATGATGTATTAAACCATTTTTAATATTTTTGTAGCCATCTTGGAATGGCTTTGTATGACAAGATGCTATAGGAACTTGCTGCTGCTGTTACTGTATTTGGGTGTGAACATTCCTCCCTAATCTCGGTTAACAACTTAATGCTCCATATCTGCTATACAGTTCACTAACTACTAACAAAAAGAAGTCATTGTGATTTTATTTAACATTTCTCAACTGTTCTTGCTGTCCTATATTTGAGAACTTTTATAGGGTAGTGGTTTTTTCTTCACAAATTCTTTGACTACTTAAATTGTGTGTTGTGAAAACTTTTCAGTGGTTAAACAAAGTTATTTTCTTTTTCCTATATTTTTAACTGCCAAAACTAAAGACCTCTTTAGTTAGAAATCATTTTCTCATTCTGCTCCTATATTTATGTAATGTGCTGAATATGTAGCTTAAATTTCAAATCTTTCCACTTCTGGCAAATGTTTATACTCTAATTCTGGGGCAGACTATCTATCCTGTTCTTCCTAATATGTGATCCTTCTGCTGTTCAACTCCATGTCCTAAGGCTTCATTTCTTTTATTTTATTATTAATAGAATTCATTTACTAGAACTAGGAATTCCACATTGATGTAGCAAATCTTCCATCGTAAGACATTCTAGGACTTATTCTTTTCCTTTTTTACACTATTTTGTTTAATTTGTTTTTATAATAAATGAAAAAAATCAATATCAATAATATCAATGTAAATGGTTCCCAGCAGGGTATTAGCATGATACTTTCAGCACACATTTTAAAACAGAATTTAGTAATCTATTGGGTGTTTCTACACTATACACAATTATATGTGTAATAGATTTAGTTTTACTCTAAATTGTGAGTTCTGCTTTTTTGCCTGATGTGTTGGTGAAAATGCTCTTTTGGTTCCCTGCCATTTTGGTAAGGATAACATTATGTATAAATTTCTGTTACTTGTGATGATGACTTCTTATTTATTGAGTTTAATATATTGCTATTTTCAAAGGCACTTTACGGACTACAAATTATGGGTTCAGTCTTCCAATTCCATACTAAAGTGAGTAATTCTTTACTCTGTCCCATGAGCGATCAATCCTATGGAGTCTGATGGCATCATTCAATACCATCTTTAAAAGCATATATCTAATAAGACTTTTTAGCAGCATATTGAATGAGGCAAGGTTCCTTCAATGTAATATTTTTATGCATACACAAATCCTCTTTCATTGTATTATAGGCTCTCAGGACCACATACTATGCTGCATAAAATTCATGACTGGTATAGCTGGGAGTGAAGAAGTGGCTCTAAGTCACTTTTCCGCTTCTCCATGTCCTGTAGCTGTTGGGGACTGAAATGGGTCCTGGAATAACTTGGAGCAGCCTGCAATACTGCTCCACCAACTAAGGATCAGATGAAGTGCAATGCTCTCCAGCCCACTATTGACAACAATCCATTTGTGGGTTTCAGGAACAGTCAGCATAAAGTGAGCTATTCTTAAGGAATCCTCACCACAACCTTAAAGACTAGTGAAACACATTGCCTCATTTATGGCGCACCATCCATCCTCCACACTAAATAAATTAGGGCTCCTGTGGAAACAATATGTGATTCTGTAACTAAAGACTGTAATAATGCATGAGCTCCAAGGGCAGAGTTAAACCTAGCATGTTCAATTTTAACTTGGGTATTTTCCTTGGGATGCTTCACTTTGCAATATTAATGTTCTTTAGGCATCATCTAACTCTGTTTAATAACCTACATGGCATAGTTATGAAAATTTTACTAACTTCATATGTATAGCAGAGGCATTTTAGGTTGAAGCATAATCTGGATACATTTCCTCATGAAAAATAGTGTCCTAACATAGTATATTACTAGCCCTAAATGCTGAACAATCACTAGATTGAAATAAATGAATAATTTGGGGGATTTTTTTATTGCCCCTGGTTGCAGAGCTTCTTTTTTTTAAAAATTTTTTTATGTATTTATTTCATGGAAGCTGAAATTTTCACCTAATTACCTGATTCCAGGAGCAAGGGCTTCAAGAAAAATACCAAATACCATGAGACTCAGCATAAAATAACAAGTTGGCAACACTGCTAACAAAAAATCAAATCCCTTTTCTTTGTAAATAACTATGAAAAGATAATTTTGTATACAGAAAAACTGTTGGAGACCGGACTAATTCTCTATACAGTATGTTGCAAATGTATCCTAGGATTGTAATATATTTGATTCTGCTTTCGTAAAGCTAATCCTTAAAGATAAAAGAGTTATTCCACATTTGTTTCAGAATACACAGTTTGGTTTTTGTATACACTGATGTATACAAAATTATTGACTAATTTTGAATGTCAAGCACTCTTGCTCCTTTAGAAGAAAATATTTAGTCTGTATTTTTTCCATTTTCTTCTCCTTCAGTTGTTGAACCACAGCATCTGAGTCTTTACTCGCTATTTAGTAAGTTTCCATGGATAAGGGCTTTTGTTGATCTGGACCCATTAGAATAGCTTTCTTGGTTTGGCTTTTTGTGTAAAATAAATAACTATTGGTTCATTTGCGCAGTTAGGAACAGTCCATAGTAAGGGATATTGTGAGACCAGACCACCCGTATGGAGCAGTGAGAGACTTTCTGTCTCTGTAAGGCATTATGCCTCCCAGAGTTCCCACCGTCTGTTCCTAGGAGGGGAGTAGAAACAGCAGTCTCTGTGCTTCCTAGAGTGCAAAGTCTGCCTGGCCTTCCTGTAGATTTCATGATGGGTGGGAGAGGCTGCTTATCTTGTTTCCCTCTTCCCCATCCTACCGCATGCTTACATGAGAGACAGGGACACTGCTCCTATGTTAACATTTTTTAATTAAAAGTGATACTGCCAAATTTGACAAACTCAAATCTTGCTATATCTTAGATTTTTATAACATGGCTTCCACAATAGGAAGGAAGATAACTTACTACCCCTTCAAAATGAGTCATGCAGTTGTAATAAAATTCCAGCTGATGAGCTGGTGACCCCACTCATAAAAAGCATCTGAAGAAATAAAACTCATTTTTTTTCTATAACAGGTACACCATCCACATTTTAAAGGGTTTTGGTACAATTCTGTGGGATCAGCTAAGGTATAATATATGGCAAAGGATAAAATTTCAGTTGAGTGTATGCATAACCAGTGGCTGCCACAACCATACACTTGTTATGCGCAGGGTATATGATTGGCAGCAGGGCCACTTGGGAGGTGAGGGAGGAGGGGGCATGGGACAATGGCTAAGCCAGGTCACACCACCTGAAGCGGGAAGCTGGGTTCAGCCCTGCAGAACATAAACTCATGGGTGGGTGAGTGCAGGGTTGGCTTGCTCTCCAGCCCAGTGGCAGCTGAGTGGGTGTGAACTCCATGGATGAGGTGTTGGGGCCTGTGGCTGCAGTTGGGATGATTTCTTGGGGACTGGTAATGATGCCTGGGGTTTTCCCATCTCATGTGGTACATGTGTACACATTTTAAAAATTTCGGGGAAGGAGGACATATGTGTGTAACACATGCTAGCCTTTGAAATCTTGAGCCACTGATTACAGTATTATCAGGTTTTAATCCTCTGTGGAATAAAACACTCAATTTTAGAAGTTAAGAAGCTATTTTTATTGACCAGTAATTTAGCTACACAGTTGGATATGTGTTTTTGGAGGATTTTTAGTTTATAAAAACATGTACCCATTCAGAATCTTTTGTGCACGTTTATTTATTTAGACAGGGCCTATTGCCATAGCAAGTTTTCTATGGGCATTAACTATATTTTAAAAATAAAATATTATAAAATGCACAGAAATTATAGTTTAATAATTTAAAAAACCCAAACAAATACATCATGCTGACTGTGGCGGCCGGCAGTTAAATCTCTTGCCTAATACTCATCAGTACTGAATAGTATGCAGAAATCAGATTCCTTTCTAATCCTACTGCAGATAAAAGTCTGGAATTTTAACTTGTTTAATACCACAGCAGTTGAAATCAGCTGATGTGCCTGAGTTAACAGACTTCTGGATTCATTATAAAGGAATTGGAGGAAGGGCATTTTCTGTGAGCATATTTAGCAATCAGTTTACCAGACCTTGAATTTGTTGACTTTCAAGCCAGTCCTGGGCTTTTGTACAAGTAGAGTTGAATAGAGAGGTGGTGGGGATGGAGAAGTCATAGGTGCTTTGGGGATTGGGTCTTTTTTTGGTGACCTTTAATTTGTATTGATATTATTCATGTGCCCAGTGTCTTCCGTGCACACATTTAGAAACTGAAAGCAGACTTGGGCAACTACATAGCGCATTAGTCTGCACCAGAGGGGTGTTAATTTTAGTGTGCACTAGCATGTTATGCACTAACTGGCCTGTGTGGACCCTGCTGGCACACACTGAAAGTTTCTTCGTGCATATTGTTGTAGTCCTGTTTCAAACAGTACTAAGTTAATGCATACTAGAGAACTTTTCGTGTGCTCCAGAAGGATCCAGCTGAGACAATTAGTGTGCAACACACTAGTGTGCGCTAGAATTCACTCTTCTCTATGGTGCAGATAAATGGACCATTTAGACAAGCCTTTGGGCTCTGCCATACCAGTAGAGGAAGTGAATACCATGGCTGAGGGCATTCTGCTAATGCACAGTATCTCTGCATGTACATCTAAAGACTTTTAGAAAATGCACTTGCAAATGGATCACTGCACTGACATTGCCCAGGATTTTTTGTTAACATTTCCCACTGCTGTTACCAGCAGCAGTAGTGTTAATGTAGACAGCACTGGCTTTCTAAGCTCTAATTGAAGTATAGCTCGTATGTTACTTGACTTCATATTTAACTAATGTTTCTACATATTTTATATTAAATACAAAAATAGCATTTAATTAATGTTACAATTGTGATCTATATTGCAATTGTGCATTACTAATGGTACTTAGGCACCAAAAAAATACAAAGAATGGTACCCATTTTTTAAAAGGGGAAAAAATGTGTATGATAGCAAGTGGTGAGGGTTTGCAAGCACTTTAGAGGACAGGATTAGGCTTCAAAATGATCTCAATAAATTGAGGAATGTGTCTGAAATAAATAAGATTGAATTCAATAAAGACCAACTGCAAAGTGCTATACATAAGAAGGAAAAATCATATAAGTATGAAATGGAGAATGACAGCCTTGGCAGCAGAACTCCAGAAAAAGGATCTGGGGATTATAGTGAATTGTAAATTGAATATGAATCAACAAAGTGGTGATGTTTCAAAAAAGGCAAATGTCATTCTAGGATGTATTAACAGGAATGTTATATGTAAGAGACGCTAGTTAATTGTTTCACTCTTTTTGGCAGTGATGACTCCTCATCTGAAGTACTGTGTCCCGTTTCGGGTACCACATTTTAAGAAAGAGGTGAACAAATTGGAGAGAGTCTAGAGGAGAGCAACAAAAATATGAATTAGAAACTCTCATCTCTGAGGAAAGGTTGAAAGAATTGGTCATGTTTAATCTAGACAAGAGAAGGCTGATGGGAGATATAAGTCTTCAAATATGTAAAAGGTTGTTATAAAGAGGATGGTTGTCAGTTGTTCTCTATGTCCACTGAGGGTAGAAAAAGAAGTAATTCACTTAGTTTGCAGCAAGGGAGATTTAGGTGAGATGTGGGGGGTGGAATCTAACTATTGAGCAATGGAAGAGCTTACATAGGGAGGTTGTGGAATCTTTGTCACTGGAGGTTTTTAAGAACAAGTTAGACAGACATCTGTCACAGATGGTCTAGCTATATTTAATCCTGCCTCAGCTCAGGGACTGGATTTGATGACCTCTTGAAGTCCCTTCCAGCCCTATGATTCAATCCCTTGACAAATCAAAGTTAAGTAAGGGGTTGCAGGGCTTGGTGAGAGTAAGGGAAAATGGTGGCTTGGGAGAGGGTATTGAGTGCAGAAGTGAATTTCCCAATTGACTTAATTTTCTTCTTTCATGATCACAGAATCACAACCTCAAACCTAGGCTCAGTTTTAGATCATTCAGGGTTAGCTCTTTTATCAGCTTGCTCTTTTCCTATTATAAAATCTTGTGTTTAAGAGTAAAAAAACTACAGCTAAATATAATAAATTGACCAAAGTAATGCTTGGTATAAATCTGTTTAAAGTATTTAGAATTATAGCAGGAATAAGTTTCTTCTGGTGAGTTTATGCAACGAAGGTGTCCTGTATACTAGTAGTCAAGGGGCCTGGTCAGGATTCCATGCTTACTCACTAATTACAGACTAGTGTACTTCTAGGTGAAAATGCTCTACATTTTCCTTATATAAATACAGTAAGTTTATATTATGCTTCTAAAACCAGGAAAATATATTCCTTGTCCAAACCCATCTGTTTTTGCACTTATAATCTTACAGGCTATGAATTTAGATTGCTTTGGGAAAAAAGGATTTTAGTATGTTACTTGCTGTTTCACTTCCCTTTTAAAAAGAATTGTATCAGATGAACTATATCATGTATGCTTTTTCCCAGTACCCTTTTCTTATTCTTTGTTAATAACAGCAAAGATGTTTAACATTTTATGACACTGAATGGTTTGCTGCGTTGCTTTGAGGATAATATGATTGTTACATAATTATTTTTTACTGATCTCATTTTTTAAAAACATGATTAGAGAGCCTCTGAAATGTGCTTTCATTTATATTTTCAGCTAAGCATCTATTGGTCCTTTATAAAAGGATCTTAGTCTCTGATCTTTAATGAAACTCTTATAAAACAAAAAAACAGGGATCTAGTGATGTAAACTTTTTAATAGTTAGATTAAGTGTAAGATTCCAAGTCAAATATTTTATGAATGATTTTATGAGTCCAAAATGTTATAATTAAATACTAAACTCTAAGACTATTTCTCCCCAGCCTTCGAAAAATACATTTTCTGAAGACTCTGACACCTCTCCATGTTTGATCTTGTCTTTGATTTCTTTCTCTTTTAAAAAAAATAATAAAATCAAATCAATTTGGCTAACTTTGAAACTCCCAGTAGAGCAACTCTTTTGCTTAGGGATCCTAGTCAGTAACATGTGACAGAATACTTCATTTATCGCCAACTGATGAGTAAGAATATCAGCTGCATAATTTTTGACTAAAAAAATCAGACTGATAACCTCTTCTTTTACTGATGAGAAACATTAAGGAATACTAGGATATATTTCCATCAGTCATGTACCACAGCTTTTTCAGCTCTGTTGAGTCCTCCTTAATAAACAAACAGTTCCGGATCAGGGTTGTTTTTATAGCAGTTACAATAAATAGGGCCTTGATATTGGTTAGAACTTGTGGGTGCTACTATAATACAATAAATATATAATGTCAATTTTAGATGTAATTTTTGTTATGTATTTACTGTGTTGGTGAATTAATAGATTTGTTTCAGAAAGCCTCATATACATCAAAAGACTGCAGTTAGATAATACTGAGATTTTGTTTGACCTCTATTTAGGGTTGCCTGGTGTCTGGTTTTTGACAGGAATGCCAGGTCAAAAAGGGACCCTGGCGACTCTGGTCAGTACTGCTGACTGGGCCGTTAAAAGTCCAGTTGGCATGGCTATCAGGCTCCCTACCTGACTCCATGCAACTCCCCAGAAGTGGCGACATATCTCTTGGTTTCTAAACAGAGGGATGGCCAGGGGGACTCAGCACTGGTTCCTCCACTCCCGTTGGTTGGGAACTGCAGCCAATGGGAGCTGCGGGGGTGGTGCCTGAGAGCAAAGGCAGTGAGCACACATGATGCAGAGCTGCCTGACCGCGCATCCGCCTGGAAGCCAGAGGGACATGTTGCCGATTCCAGGGAAACCCCCCAAGGTAAGCACCGCCCGGATCCTGCACCCCACACACCCTCCTGCACTCCAGCCCCAGGCCTGAGCCCCCTCCTGCACCCCAAATCTCTCATCCCCGGTCCCACCCCAGAGCCCATAACCCCAGCCTGAGCCCTCACCCCCTCCTGCATCCTCATCCCCTGCCTCAGCCAAGAGCCCCCTTCCACACCCAAACTCCTTCCTGGAGCTCACACCCGCTCCAAGCACCCCAAGCCCCTCATCCCCAGTCCAACTCCAGAGCCTGCACTCCCAGCCGGAGCCCACACCCCTGCCCCAGCCCTGTACTCCCTCCCATACTCAAACTCCTTCCTGGAGCTCGCACCCACCCTGCATCCCAAGTCCCTTACTCAGTCTGGAGCCCCCTCCCACATTCTGAATCCCTTGGCTTCACTCCCCAGCCTGGAGCCCCCTCCCCAAACCCCTCATCCCTGGCCTCACCTCAACCCCCTGCACCCTAATCCCCTGCCCAGAGCCCCCTCCACACCCTGAACCCCTCATTTCTGGCCCTATCTTGGAGCCTATACCCCCAGGCATAGCTCTCACCCCTTCCCACACCCGAAGCTCCTGCCCCAGCCTTGTGAAAATCAGCAATTGAGTGACAGTTGGGGAGAGCCAGCAACAGAGAGAGGGAGGATGGACTGAGTAGGGGTGGGGCCTTGGAGAAGGGGTTGGGCAGCAGGCGGGGCAAGGGTGTTTGGTTTTGTGTGATTAGAAAGTTGGCAACCCTACCTCTATTTGTCATTTGAATAGTTGTTTGTTGGCCCACACGTCAAGTAGCTCTCCTCATGCTCCCGACCAATGGTATAAGGGCAATGCGGTCGACAGCTCCACAGATCCTTCTTACCACCTCATGGCCTGAGTCCGAATCATGTCCTCCTTCACTTCATTGCATAACATATATAGAAAACATATGTAAATAGTAATAGTCTTAGATTAGTAGTGAATATTAAGAAGTTTATAGTTTAGTGTAGAGTATTTTTTTCTTCCCACTTGGGGAACCTCTCCCCAGCTGTGGGACTATGCCCAGAGTCCTGGCATTCACAAATTGCCTCTCCTGCCCTTCATCTGTGTCTATCAGTGATGAACATCAGCACTGTCTGTACTTTATGGGTGAAGTACATGTTTCTGCAAAGTGTCGTATCTGTTGCTCCTTCCCACCCAAAACCCAAGAAGCTTTGCCTGTGGAAGCACCTGGTGGAGAAGGCATCTTGGCCAGGGAGACACCCCGCTCCCCTACCTTCCAGTACATCAACCTCAACTGCCTAGCAGTGCCCCTCCAAGAGTGTCCCTTGGAGCATAGCCATCAACATCTAAATCCAAGGACTCTTCTTCCAGAGCTCCCAATGAGAGTAGAGGGCACTCTCATGGGCGCAAGGACAGATCCCCATTGAGGACTGATCTTAAGGAACATGCATCCTCACTGAGCAAGTCGAGGTTAGATGAGACGTCACAAGTGGAACCTAAGGAACCAGTTCCGATGAAGACTCCCAGATCTGAGGGCAAGATACGTAAAAAGGAAGATCTGCCAGTTCTGTCGGTCCACCTCGGTACAAGCGTTAGGGTAGATACTCTCCAGCTCTATTTATGAGTGCTGTCTGGACCTATCATTGGTCCATCTAAAGACAGTCCAGTCACTGTGGGTGCACTAGATCCATCAGACTTAACTGCAGGAACCCCTCAGACACCAGGGGATATTGAGACTTATATAACATCGTAGGATATATTCCTCCCTTATCCACAGTTTCCTCTTCTTTCCAGCCCAGTCCTCCTTATTCCGGAGGAGGAGACTACATAACTGTTCCAGGAGCCATCACACATCTAAACATCCAGAAGGAGTGCCCCAGTAGTGACAGCTCTGCCACTACTGATGGATTCTCAGACTGGGATGAATCAGAGGAGATGGCTGCGCTGGTATCTTCATAGAGTCAATTGAGCCCCAATGGACTACTGAGAGGTTATGCTTCCCCTTCCACTGGGTTTGACCCAACCACCAGGGACTATGGGTTCCCTTTCCCTATTCCCTTGGGTTCCCTGTAACAAATAGATCCCTCTTTCTGGCCTTATTGGGGTCTGTGGGATCCTTATGGCAGTTATCTGGACCCCTCTCAGGAGCTGTACTGCTCCTCTCCCTCTCGCCAGCTGGTTCCATCGGTATACAAGGAGGAGGAGGTGGAACTGGATCTGCAGGTATCAGTGGTTTCAAAGGTGGCTTTTCATCATCCCCAGATGAAGCAGTTACTCCTTCTTTGCCTGATGACCATTGCCAGTACCAGGAGCTGTTACAGAGATTAGCCAGTGACCTTTAGATCCCATCACAGGAGGTCTAAGACCTCAACACTGGCTCCTGTACATCTTGTAGCTGGTGGGACTGAGTAAGGTGGCTCTGCCCATCAATAAGGTCAGACTAGAACCAACTAGAGAAGTATAGCACACTCCAGCTTCCTGTGCCCCTACATCAAAAAGGGCAGACACACACAGTATTTTGCTCCTGCAAAAGGGGCTGAATTCTTATTCTTCCATCCTGCTCCCAACTCGCTGGTGGTACAGAAATCTGCTGAAAGGGCTAGGTTGCACTATCAAAAGCCCATCCTGGTAGATAAAAGCTCTGAGTCTGGACCTCCTGGGAAGGAAGGTCTCCTGCTCCACAGGCCTGCAATTTTGTGTTGCTAACTACCAAGTGGTGGTGCTAGCAAAATATGATTTTAATACGTATTACAGGCTTGCAGACTTCACAGACAAGCTTCCCAAAGAAGACAGGACTTCTTTTAGATGAGGGGAAACTAATGGCAAAAATAGGAGTGAGACCAAGCATCCCAATCCAGGCTCTCTCCATCTCATGGCCTGGTTTTTGGATGGTGTCAGAAATAGCATGCTCAGGTTCAGCCCGCATTTAGGTGATCCTTAACCAGAGTAGAAAAGAGTCTACTAGAACCTGCTGTTGAGCCAAAAGGAGATGCTTTTCAGCTTGGGCACCAACATACTGCAGATACTGTAAGTATTCCAGTTCTAGGCTATCTCCTGTCTCTAAAGACTTCAGATTTCTCTTTTAGTTCACTACAAGTATGCCTAGCAGTGATTAGTACCTTCCTCCTTCCGGTGGAAAGATGGTCCATCTTTATTCACCCAGCTACAGTACAATTAATGAAAGGCCTGATCAGGACATTTCCACCAGTGCTTAAACCTACCCCACAATGGGACTTTTTCCATGTCCTGTGCAAGCTCCCTAGTCCATCTTTCAAAACCATGATGACTTCTACCATGGCACACCAGTCCATGAAGGTGGTGTTCTTAGTATCTATAATTTCAGCTACAAGGGTCAGCAAGCTCAGAGCCATCATGGCAGACCTTCCTTATACAGTGTTTCACAAAGAAAGGGTCTCTCTTCAACTTAGACCACAAATTTCTTGCCAAGATTGTTTCCGAGTTCCACTCTAATCAAATGATACTCTTACCTGTATTTTTCCTGAAACCCTACGTTTCTTCTGAAGTCAAGAAACTTCACTCCCTCAGCATCCAGTGACTTATCATTCTACTGCAGAAGAACGTTCTGCCTTGTTTGAAAAGCTTTATCTACCCAGGGGTCTGGCTAGAGCATGTTCATCTGGCTAGAGCACAAAGCTGGCTCTGCAATAAGAAAATAGTATGTTTGAATGCTCTGAGAAACAGATCTGAAAGAAAAACCGGTGAAAGTAAGATTCTGAGCGCTTGCTGTGTTTGTAGGCCATGGATTTTTCTAAAGCCCTTTGAAGGTCATTTATTCATGAAACAAATACTTAATTTTTTCCTTGAGCATTATCTGTTTAAAATATCCTTTTGATCCTTTGAGGGTGAAAGTCAGTAGTTTAGACACTTTGTCGTAATGTCAGTAACATCTCTTCTAAGGACAATTTTACTATTTTTAAACCATTGCTACCTTCATACAGTCACAATGTATAGGGTAGGAGTGAGATTTTCAAAAGCCTTAGGCACTGGCCTACAATGAGCATTTCTGAAAAATCTCACCCTCTGTGTGTTGGGTCAAGTTCTGCCTGGTTCCTGAAAACAGATAGAATGTACTCCACTTCTACCACGGCAGTCAAGTTATATAGGAGGTGAGTCCAAGTTAACTGCTGCTTTTATCCCAGGCTAGCTGGTATGATTGGGGCTTTGGGTTAGAGCCTGGGTTCCACTGTCACTTGAGTTGCTCACCTACGTTACAGTGGTTATGCAGGCTAAATCACTTAATTGTTGACTATCTCATAATGCCATCTTGTAATGCCTTTACCTGTGTGTCCAAAAGGACAGACAAGTTATATTACAATAATAATAATAATAATAATAGGAGATATACCTATCTTCTAGAACTGGAAGGGACCTTGAAAGGTCATTGAGTCCAGCCCCCTGCCTTTGCTAGCAGGACCAAGTACTGATTTTTGCCCCAGATCCCTAAATGTCCCTGTCAAGGATTGAACTCACAGCCCTGGGTTTAGCAGGCCAGTGCTCAAACCACTGAGCTATCCCTCCCCCCCCCAGTTCTCCCACTATCCACTGGGAGAGAATCATAGAGCAACTCACTTTATTTCAGCATAGAAGGAATATGGAATATGCCCCCAGGAGTCCTAGTGACATAGGGCTAGTCTACACTACCGTGCTACATCGGCCCAGCTGCACAGAAACAGCTGCGCCACTTTAGCACCTTTAGGGAAGACACACTATGCTGACAGGAGAATGCTCTCCCGTCGGCATAATTACTCCACATCAACAAGAGATAGCAGCTATGTCAGCGGGAGAGCGTCTTCTGCTGACAAAGCATGGTGTGGGCCCTGCTTTAAGTTGATGTAACTTACGTCCCTCAGGGGGTGGCTTTTTCACACCCTTAAGCAATGTAACTTACATCGACTTAAGTGCTAGTATAGACAAGCCCATACATAGGGGATCACAGCACCAGTGAAGGCACAGTATCTCTGATAGAATTTTGCAGTGTGGCTGTTCACACCTGAGCTAGGCTAACATCAATGCTCACCAATCATCTGGGCTAACTCTTTAGTGAGACATGCTTGTTAAGAGCAAGACTAATGTGCAGAGGGGGCTGTATGATGATGATTGTTTAGAAACTGGAGTGTGCACACACACACAAACATGTAATGCCCTTCTATGGCTGAAAGTGATGTGTTTTTATTTGACATTGAGGAAAGGCCAGCAGGGCAGGGGCAGCCATCTATCTCCTGATCTCCTATCCTATTGCCAGCTATGCATTTTATGGCGTGCATCTACATATAACCCCAGCCAGAATGCACTCCTGAAACTGAAATATTCTGTAATCATTCTTAGTTTTACACTTCCTTGTTACGTTATCATAGTGTACTTCATTCTCTTATGCCTCCTGTTTAGTGTGAGACCTTAAGTGGATGGGGGAGATTTTATCTGAACCCATTACTTATCTATTTCTGAAATGTGGACGTGTTCTGATTTTGCTTTTACACACGCTGTTTTTTTTTTTCTTTTTCTGTCATTGAACATTGTATTTTGCTAGCTTACATGAAAGAATATCCTCAATCACAGGAGTTTGTATTATTGTTGGATCAGCCATTTGTTTCTGAATGGGTCTCTCCTCAAATTGCTGCTCCAGGATATAAACCCATGAAATTACTATAGCTGCAGGCAAATAACCCATAATACATGCAGAAGAGAATATTCTTTTTATGCAGATGATGTACAGTATCAGATTTGATGTGTAGGTAGATATGTAATATTGCTTTTCCCTGCCCACTTCTATTCACTGTCTCTGTAAACCACAAAGCTTTATTGTACTTCCACCAAGGTTTACAGTTATTCACAGAACAGTACAGATAAATGCATTTCAAATACAGGCAGAATCTTTGTTTAAAAAACAGCTGAGAGCTCAGTCCTGCAGCCCTTACTCATGTGAGTAGTTTTACTGAAGTCATTTGAAGACCAGCATGATTGAGCACTGACTGTCTATCCAGATATTAGCAACACAAAAAAGATTCTAAAAGGAGAGAGGGGAAACTTTCATAAGTGCATGCGTTTCCCCGGAAGAACTTGTTCTTCCTTTTGTTTTCTCCAAACAGTACTGCACATTTTGCAAAGTTAGAATGCAAAGTTTTTTCAATGTGTTAGAGAGATTTTTTTAAATGAATTTTGTGTACTTCATTAGCAATTACAATGACACCATAGTGGTTTCAATATTTGAAGAAATTAAATTGTTATGCCAGTTTTTGGCTGGAACTTGTTTTTCTTTGTTCCTTCCACAGATTTGCCAAGAAGGGCAGTATTGAAAAATCTACTTTAAATATAATGTTTTTCTCCTATAAAATAAGTGAATCTAATGAATTCTTTAAAGTGCTCTTCACTTAGTTGGCATGATTAATCATTACAGTTGGGAGCTATGTGGACCACAGGTGAAGCTGGAATCCTGAGCTGTTGTAAATCCTGGAAAATTATTGGATTTTAAATGGTTTCAGAGTGGTAGCTGTATTAGTCTGTATCAGCAAAAACAATGATGAGTCCTTGTAGCACCTTAGAGACTAACAAATTTATTTGGGCATAAGCTTTTGTGGGATAGAACCCACTTCATTGGATGCATGAAGTGAAAAATACAGGAGCAGATATAAATACATGAAAGGATGGGGGTTGCTTTACCAAGTGTGAGGTAATAAAATTTCCTGTTGGAGAAAATGCCTATAGGGAGAACAGATCCATAACAATCCAGCACAAAATGTGAGACCAGGAGTTGGGATTGGCAGTACACTTCATGTATGAAATCTATAGCAGTTACTGCATTCCTTTTTGTAATGAGTGGTCACTAATTTCCTTAAAGAGCTGAAATATAGGAGAACAGAGGAAAAACGCCGACTCTGCAGAGAGACATAAAGAGAAATTAAAAACAGATTTCTGTTATTTTGTAAGTGCTCAAGTTACATTAGAGAGGAGTGCTGAGCCCTCTAGTTAAGGATAAAACAAACTTTGCATTATATCAGTTGTGTGTACAGATAATATTCTTTTATGTACAGGTAATATTCATTAAATATCAAAACAAAACTATTAAAAGAATGTTTTGCTTGCAAAAACGCACTCAGAAGTTAGGATATGACAGAACTAAGGTTGCTTATATAACCTTAAGTGGGTTCTCTTGTGCATATAGTATATATTATGATAGTGTCTTCAATTACCTGATCATATACTATTTTTTCCATGAGACCCCTATCTTCTTTAGTGCACAGGATGAACAGTACTCTATGATTGACTCAACTGCTCCATATATTTTTTAATCTTCCTCGTTCAATCTGTGGCCCTATATCTTCATTATTGCATACTATTCAAAGCATGCACTGAATATGTAATTATTTATTTCCTTGTGATGTTCATTACCTCAGTATTGTAGCACCTCTCAAATATCACTGAATTTATCTTCACAACACCACTGTGAGATAGCAGAGTAGTATTATCTAGTAGTAGTATCCCTATTTTACAGATGAGATACCAAGTCACATAGAAATGAAGGCCATAAGTTGCAAAAGTGTCCTTTGGCTATCGCCAGTCGCTAAGTCCACTTTGTGCTACTTATGCAGTGGAGATTCCATCGCACCTCTGCTGTTTTAGCTCACAATTTTCCTAGCAGAAGCAAAATGAGATTGACCAATTTCACAGTTAATCAAAAGGTGATTCTTTGAGGAGTGTCCCTGTGGGTGCTCCAATTTAGGTGTTTTGGTGCCCTGTGCTTCTAGTCAGAGACTTGTGATAGCAATGCCCCAGTTGGCTGCACACACGTGGCAGCCATCTCGCATCACTCTGAGCAGCTACCCCATGAGCACAGCCAACCGCCACCCAGTTCCTTCTCTACCGCCCTTGGTTTCAGTTGGAGCAACATCAGCGCCCTTATACTCTCATATTTCTTTGATCTCTGCCCTTTTCGGAGTTAATTTTCATTGTTTCTCTCTCCATTCATTTTTCTTTCATTTTCACATTTAAAAAAAAACCTTTCCTGTTTTTCTCCACGACTCAGGTGGGCAGCTGCTGAAGACCCATTTTTCAGCATTCCCATTCTTCATTCAACTAGTCTCTCAGACATGCCTGGCTCTCCAGGTTTCAAATGCTGTCTGATCTGCAGACTCTCAATACCAGGACAAACAGCCACTCACAGTGTGTCCTTTGTTTGGGGGAGACACACGTTACCCAAAAGTGTCTCCACTGTACGAAACTCACAGCACGGATAGGAAAGGCCAGGGACCTTCAATTAAAACTTTTAATGGTGGCAAGATCCCTCCAACCCACCTCTGACACCGAGTCCAGGACATCTCCTTGCAAGTCCTCACCTGTAGCTGCCTCTGATATGGGGTCCTCTGCAAAAATGGCTGCTAAGGACCCTGGTCCTAACAAAGCCACAAAAAAGCAGTCTCACTCCTCACCACACCAGGATTTGCCTCCAAAAATGCGAACCCCAACCGCAAAAACTGCCCCAATACTGACAGCACCCAGAACACCGGACCACGAGGCACCAGGACCATCCGGTACCGAGACGTCCTGAGGAGCAACACTAAACCTCATAGCTCTGCACCAAGGAACAGAAACCTCAGGCACAGAGCAGTGCTATGGTGCGACCTGCTGCACCAATAAAATATGGCAAATCTACAACACCAACGCTTCCTCTGGTTCCCAGCCTGAGCTTGTAGGCAAACATTTTGAAGTGTTGGTCGAGAACATGGGAGCCCCATATTCTCCAGTTCCAAAGTGATCTCTAATTTCCAACCCTTTTGGGGACCACCTTATACCCTTTTACCTCATCTGGAAAACCATCACCACAGACAAGTGGATTCTGGAAATTATACAGAAGGACTATTCCATCCCCTTTCTTTCCATTCCACCTACCCACCCCCCTTCCACGTCCTCCTTCAGGGATCCATCTCACGAGTACCTGTTACAGCAGGAAATACACCATCTCCTACAATTAGGTGCTATGGAACTAGTACCGGTTCAGCACAGGGGTTGGGGGTTTTACTCACATTATTTTCTCACTCTGAAGAAAACAGGTGGATGGAGGCCCACTTACGCAAACTGAACAAGTTCGTGAGAACACAGTGCTTCAAGGTGGTAACCCTAGAAACCATAATTCTGACATTGGAGAAAGGAGATTGGCTCTCTGCCCTCGAACTACAGAATGCTTACTTTCACGTCACTATCCACCCGCCGCACAGGAGTTTCCTACGATTCACTCTGGGCAACCTACGCTACCAGTACAAAGTACTTCCCTTTGGCCTCTCTGTGGCTCCAAGGGTTATTTCCAAAGTACTGGCTGATGCAGCAGCACATCTACACAAGCAGGGTGTGACCATATTCCCCTATCTAGACGACGCTCCCACAGTGAACTAAACAAACAAATGTCTTCTCAGGTGTTCCCTTCCAAAAGGGAAACCTCATCAGTCACTATCATCACAGATGCCTCTCTAATAGGATGGGGGGCACACTTAGCTGACAACACCAGCCAGAGCCAATGGTCCCTAGAGGAGTCAAATCTCCAAATAAAGCTACTGGAGCTCTGAGCAGTTCAAAACAGCTGCAATCATTTTCTCCCCTTGATCTGCAACAAAACTGTCCAGATTCTCATGGACAATTTGGCGACTATGTTTTATATAAATCGCCAAGGAAGGCCCCAATCTTTCCTGCTCTGCCCAGAAGCAGTCTGTCTCTGGCAATGGTGCATCTCCAACAACATACACATCACAGCATCCTACCACAGGTCCAGCAATTGACATGCTCTCTCTTCCTTAACTTCACACACACTTTTTGTAGTATTAACTGAAGATCAGTTCTATGAGTATTGTTATATTCCTGTAAATCCTCCCCAGTAAGTATGTATGATCTATTTGTTGTCCTGTATCCTTTACCCATGCCATTTTTATCCTGTTTGAACACTTGACAGAGTTTATCATTAAATCTAGATATATTGGAGGTGTGTCCTTTAAATTGCAACAACATATGTAGGGAAACTTGAAGTAAGGTTCATATTTAATTTCCTGAGTATAGATCTTAATCACAGGTATTGCTACTGATAGCACTTTCTCAAATTTTAAGTATTTCTATTCTGCAATAAATAAAATAAAAATCAAGTTGTACAGCTCACAGACCTCACCTTCACCCCTTAAAGTTTACAGTTCTCTTGTAGTCCATTTTGTCCATACACCCTATTTTGAGACCCAGATTTTTCATGAAATTGGGAAGATTAGTTCTTGAAATAAAACACGAATACAGAATCTAAAGTGGCACATTGGAATGTGTGTGGCCCTTAGCAAATCAAACAGTGCTCTATTTCCTCAGAGATTAAAGTCACTTGATCTTACAAAGCAATATAATTTTACTTGGTCCATATCCTGCCATTGGTTCTTGTATAAAATTCCATTTACTTCAGTAGGCATTCCATCTAGATTAATGGCAAGATACGGCTCTGAGTCTGCAGGAAAATGATTTGAATGTAAATGCAATACCACAGTTAAGGCACAAGTTGTTTGGTTTTTTAATGATAGAAATCGGTATTATTAGTTTTGTGTTTAGCTATTTGGGGGGGAGGGTGCGTTAGATAGAAATATCAAAATATAATGATTACTCTAATGGGCCTTTCATATTCATGTACCCTAATAGTAATGAGTTATACTGGTAGTGCAGTCAATTTGTAGGTAAACATATCAACTATTATGTGCTCAGCAATTGTTCATGTACAGTCTTGAACATGAGAACTTGTTTTATTGAGGAAAAGAGTATTTTGGACCAGGATACTCTTTCTGAGAAGTACATATTTTTGTTTTCTTTTATGTACTATGTTACTGTCTCAAATCATATCAAATAAAAATTAGAAAAATAACATGGGATCTTAACTTCTACTTGTTAACAGGCAGAAGAGACCTCTATTTGACATCTTATCTGGAGAACAGATTGCTGTTGTTCATATGAGTGCTTCTTATGTCACTTGCTGTCTATTATGTTGTCTGAGAAGTCTGCACATTAGTTGGTTTTAACATTAGCTAGGAAATAATCGGTAATGAGATGCTTTTCCACTAAAAGACTGTCTGCTGATGGAGTTGTAAACTGATGACATAAATATTATGAATTATTTTTAGTTAAAAGGAACTGTTTGTCGGCAGCATGTTCAACCAGCTACTTAGGGAAAATGAAAAAGTCAGTTTGTGGTTTCCTTTTAAAGCTAAAACATAGTTCTTTTCCCCCATTGCTTCATTTTTTCCCCATTACAGATAGTGGCATCTTCTCCTGCTGATCGGTTTGGGTGGGTTGCAAGAGAATGGCAAAAATGACTTTTATAGCCATCTTGCAATGTGTGTAGCATGGCAATTGAGGTTTAAAAAAAAACTAAAAAGATTATGTCTGCATCTTAACTTATTCATCTCACATATTGTACTTGAAATTATAACAACACTTTCTGTTAGTGTTTTTTTCACAACTACCCAATGACAGAAGTTTATAACTCTATACCGTACAAAACTCAAGATAGACTGAAAATGGAAAGGAACCTAGGAGACAGTTTTTAAAGTTTTGGTTCTTTTACACAACTGGGATAAAATGTATTTGGTATTTGAAGCCCACTACTTTCCCTCTAGGAATCCTGCCAGCAACTTCCATGGGAATAGATTTAGGTTCTTAAATATGACTCACAAAGGGGAAAAATGACTTTATGGAGTCTGACTATGACTCCAGGGCCATTTGTTGGCCTCCACATTCATTAGGCTACATGCGAGACTGCATCTCAGTGTCTTTAGGTGTGGCTAATGACTACATATACCCAAAACAAACACAGTCTCTCCAAATGAATCACTGTGCCTCCACAGGTACTAGACTTTCACAGATGGTGGAAAGATCCTTCAAAGATCTGTGGAGGAATCCCATTCTCACATCTGCTACCTTCGAAAATCCTCATGATGCACTTCTCTCTTGGGTTTGGAGGTGCATTTTATGGGGTGTTACGGCACAGGCAAATGGTCCTCACAAAATATATCATTCCACATCAATATCCTGGAACTAAAGGCAGTCCGTTATGCATGTCAGTATATTGTTCGTGACATAGAGGACCACTCTGTTGGGGTAATGTTGGACAACAGGGCAGATACTTACTACATAAACCGACAAAGGGGAAAGGATCCCAGTCCTTATGTGAAGAATCACTAACGCTGTGGAATTGGTATACCTCCCATCACATAGAATTCTCTGTGATTTATCTGCTAGACCTTCACAATGCAATTTCAGACTCCCTGACCAGGAACTTCCATCAGGACCATGCGTGGGAGCTCAGTGACTCTATTTGTTTCATGGCATTTTCTAAATCAGGGGCCTCCCAAAAATAAACCTTTGATCAGTACAACTTTGACCAATTAAAAATGTCACCTATTCTGCTCCAGAGGAGGATATGGCCAAGTTCCTTGGAAGATGTCTTACTAGTACTTTTACCCCTCTGCCTTACCGTATGCTTACCAACCTATACCTCTAATCCTCAGGACCTTGCTCAGACTGAGACAAGAAGGGGCAAGGGCTTTACTGATAGCACCCTTGTGGCCGAGACAAGTGTGGTTCTGTTTAATCTTTCTGTGGCAATCCCTTTCTGCCTTCCCCTCTTGGAGGATCTCTTGTCACAGAGCTCAAGCACCCTGATCCATCCAGCCTTTCATCTCTGAACCTGAAGGCTTGGCTTCTAGATGGTTCTCGGACGTAGCGTTAAACTGCTCAGCCAATGTTCAGTCAATCCTTTTGTTTAACAGAAAACCTATTACTTGTGAGACTTACCTGCAAAAGTGGAAACACTTCCTGATGTTCTCACCACTCTTTTCAAGGCTCAGAAGCTCCCTTCTCAGTGATCCTAGATTACTCTATTGGACTTTTGCAAAACATGATGCCATCACATGTGCATCCAGATTGACACTGCCTTTGGTGATGTAAAAGCATCAAAGAGTCCTGTGGCACCTTATAGACTAACGGACATATTGGAGCATAAGCTTTCATGGGTGAATACCCACTTCGTCAGATGCATGTAGTGGAAATTTCCAGAGGCAGGTATATATATGCAAGCAAGAAACAGGCTGGAGATAACGAGGTTAGTTCAATCAGGGAGGATGAGGTCCTCCAAATTGTCTTGGATTTGCCGCCTCAGCACCTGCCTCCACACTGAGAAATTGCTTGAGAGTCTCATTTGATGGCGCACACATCAGGACATATACTCAAAGAAGATGAAGAGGTTCCTTACCTGTGCAGTAACTTGAGTTCTTAGAGATGCTTTGTCCCTGTAGGTACTCCACATCTGGCTCTCCTCCTTCTTGGCTGAGGAATCTTCCAGGAACTGGAATGGCAGCAGGTCCCCACCTCCTTATATTCACTTCCCTGAGATTATGAGACACTACTCTGCGCAGGTGGGGACCTGTGGACACAGCTATTTACCATCTCCAGTCATGAATGTTGGGTATCAAAGCCTGCAGCACAGCCAGTCTCCAGGAATCTAATGAGTGCAGCTAGCCTGTAGTAGCTTGCCTGATTGGTTACACCAACCTTCTTAGTGGGAAGAGTCAACAGAGCAGCTCTTAAGCCCAGCAGCAGCTTGATGGCTGCTCAAAGCATTTGCCAACGGCTACGATAGTTTCTGCACCTAATTGTTCCTAGCCTTTGCTCCCACTTTGTTCCAGTCCTGCTCTTGCCCTGTTTCAGCCTTTTCCAGCCCTGCTCCTTCCTTGGATCCAGCCTTGCTCCTGCCTTGGATCCCACCTCACTCCAGATAACCCAGATCAGATTCTTGGCTTTAATTTCTGACCCCTGACTCTAGCTCTGACCCTTGGCTCTGGCATCCAGCCTCTTGACTGTGGCTCAACCCTGCGCTCCTACTCCTGGCTACCAATTCCTGTTCTAACCACTTGGCTTGTCTCCTGCTCTAACCATAGCATTGTTTGTTGTTATTTTTATTATAAGTATTAAAAAAATATTTGTCCAAATGGCAAAATTTAGATCTGTCTCTAGTAGACATTATTTTTGTGACGGATTTTAATATTCATCATTTGTCTATTGGAAACCTATACAGAAGTAAAGCAAAATGAGACATTTCTTATTTCCCTTGAAATTAATCATTAGTTGATAACTGTTAGACCCTTTCAGAAAATTGCATAAATTAATGTGAAATAGTATAGAAGAAATGAGTGGGAACGTTATGAAACAAAAGAAATTAGTTGAAATCCACAGTATACCACAAATAACATATCCAAGTTAGGAATAGTTGAATATAACAAAGAATAATTGAAAACACATGCAGTGTATTAGAAATGCAGTGGAAAGAAGAAACTACCTTCTGGTAGCTTAATGAAAACACCTAAAACTGCAAGAATGTTAAAAACAAGGACAATAAAAACATGTTAAAAGGGAAGGATAAAAATAACTTTCCAATGTTTTGAATGTTCCTACCAGAACAGAGGAACAAATAACTAAATCCAAAGTTTCTCCCTGGGAATAAAAGAACTCTGTACACAGAGTATCAGGGAGAGGCTGTGTTTGTATTAGCTTAATTTTGAGCCTCACCTTGTATATTTTAACAGTTACATTTGTATGTATATCTTTATCATGGGTGTCAAGTATCAGAGGGGTAGCCGTGTTAGTCTGGATCTGTAAAAAGCGACAAAGAGTCCTGTGGCACCTTATAGACTAACACGTATTGGAGCATAAGCTTTCATGGTGAATACTCACTTCATCAGATGCATTTATAATGAGTACATCATTGTATAGTCTTGGTATCACATGTGCTATAATTTGGAGACACTTGAGTAGTAGTAAAATATTGTTTTCCAGTGCATTATTAACTAGGATATCTAAAGTCACTCCCTCTATAAGAATGTATTCCCCTTGTGATGGCTGTGTATTTAAGGAGTCTTACGTGGGTTTTCTGTATAAATAAATAAAATTCAAAGTGCTCTTGGAAAATCAGAATTGAATGCATTCATTATGTCTGCCTTCCACAGAGCATCAGAACTGAGTTGTGTATTCTGTCTCATGAGATATTGATCTGCAGGCTATCATAAAGAGATGCATTTAAACTGAAATAAATATATTTATTAGTGTGCCAAGCCCTCACATCTTTGGGTAAAGGAGTGTTGGCCACTTTCCGGTATTTGCTGGCTTTCCTGGCTGCTTGTTGGAGTTACGATGTATCCGTAATCTAAACATTGAGAAATGTGTTTATATATTCTTCATTTGCATTCTTCTTGGTTTAGTTCCTACACTTTTCAGTTTTGCATCATAATTAAATTTGCTTAGGAAAAAATATTTAGGAATTTGCTCCTTCTGATGCTGGCCACCTCACATTTAAGTCGATGTAAAATTTGTTATAGCTGAGATCAGAAAAGGTCATTAACTTATCATTAGTTATGTGTATACTGTATAGCATCTGACCTCTCTGTGGAGAAGAGTGAGGCTTGTACATCTCATTCTCTTAGCTAAATATCACAATGGACTTTGCTTCTTCTCATGGCAGAAATATAAAGACTACAGTACCTCCTCATCCACTTTTTACCCAGTGTTCCATCTGCTTTGGCACCAGCAACCTTTCTGCTGAAATGAGCCAATCAGTGTTTGCTACCTCAGATTATAACTAGGAGAGAGTCTCCCAGTACCATACAGTCTATAGTGTAGTGATGTACTGAATGTTATATGGCATTTCAAAGGCTATCTGATCTTATAAAAAAATTAGTTACCTCACTTTTGATTTTTTTATTATTTTTTTATTTTAATTGATGTAATCTGTTTTTCTTAGGGATTTATTTAATATTTTCACTCGTTTCTGAAGACCAAAAGTCTGTTGAAAACCATGGAAACTGGCCCCCCACACAACTGTCTAATTCAGCATGAACTTCGCAGACCAATTTAAAAAAAAATACGTGTTTGTGTATTTAAACATAGCAGTCACAGTGCATTATAGAGCAAAGAGGGAAGTGAAGAGTTCATGAAAATTATGTCTCAAATAATGGTTATTTGATTAGAATGTTTTATTTCCCATGTGGGGCCTCACAACTGATTGTTCAACCAAATGAGTTAATCCAAATTAAGCCTGAAATATCATCCCTGTATAAAGGGGAACATGATTTTTCAGGGCTGGCATAAAGTCACATATTCTACGTGGGCTGCTGCTTTGAGACAATGGGGATGAGGAGACGACGTAGGGCTTGATTCTCCTCCTCGATACACAGGTTTGAATGTATGCAGTTACTCTAAATATAAAATTGGTGTGAGTACAGGCAAATCCAGCCCTTGGATGTTTTAATTGCACACAGCCCTTCCTTATGGGCAGTGGCATGAAGTTGAGAAGTATGTAAAATATTATTGTTGTTTTCATCTAGATTAGATTATTGTGACTGCTATAAAACAGCAAATAATTTTTCCAACAAAACTGGCATGCTTTCTTAAACATGTCTCT
The DNA here is from genome assembly GCF_003597395.2 of Chelonoidis abingdonii. Lineage (NCBI taxonomy): Eukaryota > Metazoa > Chordata > Testudines > Testudinidae > Chelonoidis > Chelonoidis abingdonii. Next base: position 27,422,836 of record NC_133784.1, on the reverse strand, counting down.
TAACCTTGCAACTCATCTTTAACTTGTGATCAGTTTTTAGCAGTTTTGGTTCTTGTAGCAATCTGTATAGTGTGTGGTTTACTTATCGTCACCCACTGATGTCAGGCTCCTGGAATACCTGGATAAAAGAAACAAATGAAGCATCACTTTACAGTTTCATCTTAGAATTTCCTTCACTCTGCATCATGCTACACTAGTGTATAAATATTAAAATGTCTCATCCATAGATAATTTTCAGTGGAAGGTGTGCATGGGTATATTGCAATCAGCACACCAAGTACATAGTGACATTGTGCTAGGATGTTAAGATACTGTTTGTGGTCCTTGTACAGTACATGTGGAGGCAGGGGATTAGGAAAGAATTGATGTAGGAAAATGAGGACTCTTGGCAAATAAGGGAAGACCATAAAGCAATTTCCAATAACCAAGGTGGGAAATTATTACAGCATGGAATAGAGTTTTAGTAGTGGGGGACAAAGGAAAGGACAAATTTTGGAAATATACAGAACAGTTGGGTCTGGCCAACATTTGTTCATAATGCAAATGAGATTACTTGAGTATATGGTACTATGTACATTATTGGCTGGAAATTTTCTTTTTAAAAAGGTTTTGCTGCTTCTTTAATGCTGTATCCATTCTTAATATTGCAGTCCCTGTATGATTTTTAGTCCAGGAATTTACGTACATTTCAAAGTAACTAGGGTTATTTTTAGTTACTAAAATGTTTTAGAATTGTCTCTTTGGGTGTATGAATTTCAGAGTACTTTTTGTTTTTATCAAAGGTAATTCAAGGCCACAAAATAAAACAAGCCAGTGTTTATAGTGCAGCTCTTGGTAGAGTCAGAGTTGTTTTTTTTCCTAAGTAATGAATTCCAAAAAAGGACTAGATTGAAGAAAACAATACTTTAACTCTGAAGTCATCAGCATAGCAGCTGCCTAAATGATGCCACAATCCGTAACTGACTGATTGTTCATTTTTTTTATGTTAATAAAACTCTTGTGCCTGAACGTGCTCTGAACCATAATCTTCAGTGTTTTTTACAATTACATTATTTGTGAAGCTCTTGATCAAACACTTGAATTTAGATGCTGCACAGAACCTCTGGTGGTGGTCCTTAGTGAGGATTAAAACACATTTACGCCTGCTTAACTTCTGGATTAATATTTGTGTTAAAGTACTACCGTGGGACAAAATATTCAAATCACTTGAATTGTGCAGCCATTTCAAGCATAGTTGGTAAATTTGTATGCATTTGTCCTCTTTAATCACACTAAGACAGGTTAATTGTCTTGTGTATTAGTATGGCTCACCAAATTTATTTTGGTGAGAAAATGGATTTGACCACTAAGATTAGTATTGAATAGTTTAGAATATAATTATAAAAACTGCGTATAATCCTGAAGGGTTTCTGTATTGTAGTATTCATATTTTGGGGGGGGGGAAGTCTGGGAGGAGGAGATGATAGCACTTTGTAAAAGGGGGGGGTAAAGAGAACTGATTAAATTCTAGACATTTCCACATGATATAATTGGGCAAGTTAGCTAGCTTCTATGCCGTTCAGTTTTCAAATCTGTAAACTGATGATATTACTACTTACTTTAGCACCTGAGATCAGTGGATGAAAAGCCTTTAATATCTGTATTACAAAACTAGTGCTTTTTTACATTAATATAATACGTAGGTCTACCATATTTATTAATTACTCCTAATCTATTTTATAAAAAATACACAATGTTAATTTTATCAGCAATATTTTATACAATATTAATTTTTGTGGTGTTTTTCCATAAGCAACTGGCCACGCCGGTGATATATGGATCTGTTTGCATCTCAGACAGAATACCTTTAGCAGGGCAAGAAATTTCTCAACCTTTTTGAGCAAAATATTAAACAGTACTTGGGGATTAAATTACCAAAATAGAAAAACATGAATTATTCATTTTGCAGTATTTTTGTCAGTCACACCACATAGTTGTGTGTATAGAAAAGTTGTAACAAGAAAACTTAAATCTTATTTCCCCCTAAAAGTGTCTAAGATCTATATTCCTATTGGCAGGTATTACTGTATTTTAAGTAACTGAAGTAACTAGGTCATGTCCCCATTGTGCTAGGTGCTGTACAAACACATAGTAATAGAGAGTCTGAATTTTTTATAGTCCAAATAAATGAGACAGGTAAATTGTGTGAGAAAGGACCTGTTACTGCCATTTAATATCATAAGGCACAGAGAAATTTAGTCACTTGAACATCAGGAACTAAATCCAGACCTCCTGAGTCCCGATTTAACTACAAGACCATCTTTCCTTTTTGAAAATTATTAGGTAAACACTAAGAAATAAATATTTTTTCATTAGAAATCTTACCAAGCAACAGATATGTATAGTAAACCAACTGGTTATATTATGTATTTCAAACTTTCTTTATTTTAATGAATGCTGTACCTTGAAATCAGTCAGGGTATCAGCTTGCCAGCAAGCCCTTGTTGCCAAGAAGGCTAATGGCATTTTAGGCTATATAAGTACAGGCATTGCTAGCAGATCGAGGGACATGATCATTCCCCTCTATTCAACATTGATGAGGCCTCATCTGGAGTACTGTGTCCACTTTCGGGCCCCACACTGCAAGAAGGATGTGGAAAAATTGGAAAGAGTCCAGCGGAGGACAACAAAAATGATTAGGGGCTGGAGCACATGACGTATGAGGAGAGGTTGAGGGAACTGGGATTGTTTAGTCTGCAGAAGAGAAGAATGAGGGGGGATCTGATAGCTGCTTTCAACTACCTGAAAGGGGATTCCAAAGAGGATGGATCTAGACTGTTCTCAGTGGTACCAGATGATAGAACAAGGAGTAATGGTCTCAAGTTGCAGTGGGGGAGGTTTAGGTTGGATATTAGGAAAAACTTTTTCACTAGGAGGGTGGTGAAGCACTGGAATGGGTTACCTAGGGAGGTGGTGGAATCTCCTTCCTTAGAGGTTTTTAAGGTCAGGACTAGATGATTTAGTTGGGGATTATGTCCTGCTTTGAGCAGGGGGTTGGACTAGATGACCTCCTGAGGTCCCTTCCAACCCTGATATTCTATGGTTCTATGATTCTGTAATCAAAGTCTGTCATATACATACAGGTAAGGATAGAATAAAATCCCTCCTGGGTATTTTTATAAATAAAATTCTTCTTTTAAGAACCTGATTGATTTTCAGTGTCCTAAAAACTAAGGAGTTTGGTCTGTGCTCACATTGTAAGCAATTGGTTAGTATATTATTCTCAAGCGTCCCCAGGAAAGGAGGTGAAGGGGCTTGGTAGTGTAGTCATACCATGAGTGTCAACATTAATTCTGAATTTATTGTGAAACTGGCTGGTAAGGATGCACAGAGAGAAGTGGGTAACATCTCCCAGTATAATCAATTAGCTGTAGGATCTAGCCCCCCTTCCATAATGTAAGACCTTAGTGCCTGTCAGCATGCTAAATGGTGCTCTGTTTCTGTTATACAAGTCTGTGGGATCTTTATTTTTTTAATTTATTAAAATTATAATTAATATAGGTTATTATCCGCTGTACTCTTAGTTATAATTAAAACCCTTGTTTTCAAATATTTTATGTTCATGGTGAAAATCAAATGTGTTATAGTTTCTTTGTGAAAATTGATTCTTACCAGGTGAGACAGATGAGCTGTGCTAAATATAAGTACAGTTTTCTTTTTAAAGTGGTCAAAATATTATTTCTTAATAATTAAGTGAATTTGGAACAGGAGGCTATGCTGGGACACTGTCTGTGCTTAAGCCTATGTCTACACTGCAAGCACTACTGTGGCATAGATGCAGTGGTGCAGCTGCACCATTGTAGCGTGTCTGGTGAAGATGCTCTCTATACCAACAGGAGAGAGCCCTCCCATTGGCATAATAAAACCACCTCCACAAAAGGCGGTAGCTATGTTGGCAGGAGCTCTCCCGCCAACATGGTGCTGTTCACACTGGTGCTTAGGTCAGTGTAATTTACATCTCTCATGGGTGTGGCTTATTCACACTCTGAGTGACATAAGCTATACCAACATAACCTGTAGTGTAGATGAGCCCATAGACACTTGCTACATTGAAGGAAGGGGTTTTTCCGTCACTGTAGTAAATCCACCCCCTCAAGAAGTGGTAGCTAGGTCAACAGAAGAATTCTTCTGTCAACCTAGCAGTATCTATACCTGGGCTTAGGTACAGACACCCTGAACAACGTGGCTAGGTCAACCTGAGTTTTAGCATGTACTGTCTTTGTAACAACACCATTAGTTAAGGAAGAGTGTGTCAGTCATACCTTTCAGATCAAGACCTCAGTGTTTTTTAAATGTTCCCTGTTTGTGTTTAACATTTTCCATGTGTCTTATACTAAACAAATCCCTAAATAGACTGTATATAAAGTTGCTGACTATGTTAATTACATTTAAACTATAACATTCATGCTTCATTTTTTATATTCTTGTTTCAGATGATTTTAATTTAAAAGACCTTGAGGTTTAAATCTAATCCAGTACTTTCCAGTGCAAAAAAAAAAATCCCAGTCTGTACAAATTTTCTCATATATTCCTTTGTTTTGCTGATTCAGTAGTTCCATTAGTCTGGAAACCTTATACTGAATGTTGTGGGACAGAGCTTGTGCAGTCAAATTTCAAACTTTTGGTGCTTTGATTCTAATATTTAATGACCATAGCAGCATTCATACCACTCAGGTTAATTGTGCACCAGGATTTCTATTATAAAACACTAAACTATATATAAAAGGGCAACAGTACATGTATGACAGAGCTGTAACTCCTGCAGAGCTTTGTGTAGCAAAAAAAAATTTGAAGTCTACCTGGCAGTTTGCACCCTCTGTTTAACAGTCACTTCTCAGCTTGTTTGATTGAGTGAAAACATAGCTTCCCCAGTAACCATAGGGAATTACTCATCAGGTTAGGGATTTCAGAATATTCTTGGCCTGGTGTGATGATGTCAGCAGCAGCAACAATGGAATCTTGTCCCAACACCAATCACTCAGGACAGCACGGTGGCCAGGCCACACCTGAGTTGCTTTTTCTTGTCTAATAGACTTGTACTTTCAGCATCCCAGAAGTAGTAGGTTAGCATTTTATTGTGTCTTAAGAGCTAGAAAAATATTGCTTCAATATTTACTGTGGGTGGCTGATTACTTATGGGACATATTTCCCATTTCTTCACTTTTGTGCTCGTTCCCATATCTGAGAAAATAAGCAATTTTGTTCTTATTCAAGATTTTTGTTTTCAAGCTAATTTTTGACTTATTCTTTCAAATTTAAATCCAAAATTCTAAGAACCTCTATATTACCAAAGGTAGTTCAGATATTTTTTCCTGTGTATCCAGTCTGTTTAATAGTTACATAATGGGTGGGGAGACACATCCCTTCTTAGTCCCCCATACTTAAATTTACTATTACACCTTTTATGTAGTGTTAATCTGTTGTTTTAATTTATCCACCAGATTTTTCTACTTTATAACCTCCTTGGTAAGGTGATAACATTTTAAATCCATAATTGCTAGGCAACTTATGTGTTAACAGATTTCCTGTTTATTCTTTCCTAAATTGCCATCATATGACATTGTTTGGTTGATTCTGGATGTGGTAGGATTTTCACTTCCTGCTTCCTTCTCATTGTCACTCCAGGAAGTGGGGATTAAATAAATCATGATTTGAGTTGTTGGGCCAGGTTCTACTTTCACTTATAACCAGACAACCTTTATGATTTCATTTGGGTTACATGGATATAACTGAAGTGAGAAGTAGGTCCTTTTCCTTTAGATTTTGGCATTTGTGGAGTGAGGTGGGGAATAGGAGTCGACTCTCCCGCCCCAGCCCTGGGGCAGCGGTGGAGAGAGACGTCTCTCCCACACCCACCCCAGTCCTCAGGGCTGTGGTGGCAGGGAAAGATTCTGTTGAAGGGCTTTTGAGATATTAATGCTTTCTTTTCTCTTTCTAATCCAAACCACCTGAATTTCTCACAAGATCAGAGGATCACACTGTAAAGTTTCCGCATGTCCATAATTTACTAAAGAAGCCTCTCCAACACTGGAGAAAAATTATTTGGCAACAGAAAATGATACCCTTTGTTACTTCCAAACAAGATGCCAATAAGAGGCTTCTGCTGGAGTACCGTGTACAGTTCTGGGCTCCACACTTTAGTGAAGAGGTGGGCAAATTGGAGAGAGTCCAGAGAGCACCAAAAGTGATAAAAGGTTTAGAAAACCTGAACAATGAGGAAAAGTTGAAAAAACTGGACATGTTTAGTCACAGGAAAAGAAGACAGAGGGGAGCTGATAAGTGTTCAAATATATTTGAAGACTTAATATGTTTGAGAACTGTGATCAGTTGTACTCTGTGTCCAATGGAGGTAGGACAAAGAATAATGGGCTTAATCTGTAGTGCGTGTGAGAGAGGGAGAGAGATTAAGGTTAGTTAGACATTAGGAAAAACATTCTAACTATAAAGCTGGTTAAGTTCTGGAATTGCTGTCGGTTTTTAAGAACAGGTTAAACAAACACCAATCGGGGATGGTCTAGGTTTAACACTAACCTCTCTGTTTTGTCCGATGATTACAGGGGTGTTAACAGGCCACTTCCCCTAGAATATCTGTGACATACCAGAGCACAGCCCAGACCTGCAACCTTGAGTGCCTTACAATGCCTTGTAGCTCCCACCTAGGCCACTCACAAATAGCCTTCCAGCAAGCAAGCCACATTTGTGTGTGTGAGGCCATGGCTACACTGGTGCTTTACAGTGCTCCAACTTTCTCGCTCAGGGGTGTGAAAAAAACACCCCCCTGAGCGCTGCAAGATAAAGTGTCAGTGTAAACAGTGCCGCAGCGCTGGGAGCACAGCTCCCAGCGCTGCAACCTAAACCCCATGAGGATGTGGAGTACGTGCAGCGCTGGAAGAGCTCTCTCCCAGCGCTGGGGCTGCGACTACACTCACACTTCAAAGCGCTGCCATACCCTGAGAGAGAAACTGCAGCATACCAGCCACAGTTGAGTTACACCTGGCTCTGACCAGCCTTGCTCATACTGCAGAGTGACCCCAACACTGCCCTCAGTCCTGGATTTCCCCCAAGAAATGTATGTCTTGTACTGCCCAACCCTCTTGTAGACAGTAAAAATACTTTAAATGTTAGACCTTGAAGGGAATAATATGCCAGTTTATTATCTCAAAATAGTTATTCAGACACTTCAATTTAAACACACTTGATTAGATAAACCAGTAAAATAATAATAATAACTACAAAGAGAGAGATTTTAAGTGAGTACAACTAATGAGGCATAAAAGTCGGATGTGGCTGTAAAATATTTACTAATGCCTAACAAACTCTATTACATTCAAGAAAAGTTTTTCACCGTGTGCTCCAGCAGATTACTGGCCAAACTCCCAGATCAGGAACCATCTCCCAGAGTCCAGTGACTGCTTCCTTTGTCTCTTCAGGCACAGTGAATGTAAATGGCAGGGAGAGGGAGGTGGGGTGCCTTGGGATGTTTTTCCCTCCTTTTTGTAGTTTCTGTTCCCCTCTTTAAAAACAAACATTTCCAGCTGAGAACCAGGATCCAAAAAGAGTCTATATGGCAGGATATTCCCTACTGGTGTTTTCAACTGTTTGAATTCCCTTTGCCTTTTTTCCTGCTTAATGACTTTGTTTACTGCTTTAATGAAAATTAAGCAGAGCACACATTCCTTTATTTAGAACAGAATTGTTTACCAACTTTTGTTTGGGGAGTGCTGTGGGTTTTAGAACATATATTAATTTTATAACTTCACATACAGTGTTGCCACACATATTTTATCAGGACAATATTGACCAGTAAATTTTCAAATGATACTTTAGGAGGCATACTTTGTTCAAAGATTATTACAATAGCGTATAAGGTGTGAATACAGGGGTGTAGTCTGTCACAATGTGTTAACTACTTTATACTAAACAATCTCTCCCACTTTGTATTTACCTGTGACACTGAGTACCTTGCCCAGACTTGAAGAAGAGCAGTGTAGCTCAAAAGCTGGTCTCTTTCACCAACAGAAGTTGGTCCAGTTAAAGAAAACACTTCTCCCACCTTGTATCTCTAATATCCTGGGACCAATATGGCCACAACAACATTGCTAACAACTCTTTCTGTAGCCAGTAAAGGAGTTGCATAGCTTTGTCCCACCCACTTATCAGTTTGTAACATCTTTTGTCACATCCTAATGTGTTCTCTCTCTCTGGTCCTCCCATGGTAGTATCATTCCCCTGCTTGAGATGCTGCACCTTTTCTCACCTTAGTTTTATTTTTACAGCTTTTCATGCACCTTCTTCTTTCTCTTCATATGGTATACTGCCACAACTGAGAGCAGTGGAGATGCTCAAGCTATTGCACCCTCAATATAAACTAGAGGGAACTGGACAAGATTTGGTACTCACTCCTCATTTTGGTCCACCAGGTCCCAGATTTTTTAATCTTCTAAACTTGCTGGAAAGCCTGTCTTTTTTTCTCTCTAAAGGCTGTTGAGCATAGCATGGGTGAGGTGGATATATTTATGGACAGTCCTTCCCTTCTGTGGTGGTTTTAATTTACAAGATAGGCACCCAGACCACAGAATGGATGTCCATTATTATGTTTTAGACATCTGAAGAAATAAATACTTGACTAAAAGCATGCTTTTATTTTTCTTTGCGTAATGGTCCCTGTTGTATTCCGCTGAGGGTTTACATATGCACACAATGCGTCCAGAGCCAGGGAATCTGAAGGTAGTCTCAATTGGTCAGCGCATGCACCATGCTGGCCTCATGGTTTCATCTGAGGTGATAAAGGGTGGGGCAGACAGACATGTCTCCGGTTCCTTCTCACCGCTGCATGGTCTGGGTTGGAACTATTAGTGTCCTCTTGCATCTGATGCACCTTGAAAAGTTATATATAGTTCGTTTTACAGTATTTTTTGTTTGTTTGTTTTTACTGCTTTTCATAGTTTTTAGGAGTAGAATTGGGACTTTGGGAGTTTGTTTCCCTGTAAACACTCTCTCCTTTCTAGCTCCTTACCACATGTGGGTACTGAACTATGTTAAAGACCCCAGGCTTTAAAATCTGTGCCTCCTGCCTGCGTTCCTTCTCGGTCAACGATGGACATCAACGCTGTCTCTACTGCTTGGGAGAAGCCAACATTACACCCAGATGCAGTATCTGCCAGTCCTTCCCCAGCCATATCCAAGAAGATCGGGCTCTCTCCTCTGGAAGCACCTCATGGAAGTTGCCATGTGACATTTGGACCCACGTCAGGGAACCTCCCATGAACATCAGCCTAAGACCACCAAAAGTGCACCTCTGCCTACGGTTTCCTAGTCTGGCACTAGCAGTACCACCTCTGTGGAGCCCATGCTGGTGAGTAAGGAAGCATACACATAAGCATAGCAGTAAGTCTTCCTCCAAACCTAAGAAGAGGGATGCACCTTCCATGAGTTCCAGTCATGGGGACCGAGCACACACTATAAAGCGCACAAATACAAGAAGAGGCCACACAAACCTCCAGATCTGCTGGTACCAGGTACCAAATCGCATTCACCATCAACATTGCCACCCCAGAAAGTACAAGATTCGTGCACTCTAGGAAAGACCACCAATCTGATTCTGGTTCCAGGTACAAAGTACAGTTAACACTAGGGAGCTAGGGAAAAGTGCCAGATCCCCAAGAAGTGTTTGCCCTGAGTGAGCGGAGGTCTCCACATTTTCAGGGACCTTCCACTTCTTGGGAGAGGATATCTGGCACTCAGGACATGCCACAGATGAGGCACGCCTCATCCCCTGCACTAACTGTCTACACACTTCCACCAGCTCTGATGGTGCCACCAATGGAACCGATGTCCAAGTTTTCAACTTCGCAGGGACCGCTCATCCCCTACTGCCACTACGAGTACCCAAAGAGGCCAGCTATGTCATGGCAATATCTTCCAGTCCTGCAGTCATAGAGTCACTGGTCCCCCCACCATGTGGCCCACTGCAGCACCTCCAGGTCCATCATGCTGGCCCTATTGGGGAGCCAGGCCCCAATACCCCACCTTCAGAACCCACCCATTCCATGAGGTAAACTTCACCTACCTCCCCATCTCAAGCACCTTCAAGTAGATGCTTGGAGCCGATGATGAAAGAAGAGCCACTAAGTCAAGTTCTGAAGGTACCACTGGAGCAGATTCCCATCATCCTAACCAAATGTGGCAGCGACATTAGCGTCCTCCTCTCCCCCAAATGACTTCCACCAGTTCCAGGAGATACAGAGTGGCAAGAGAGCTTCCCCTGGAGGAGATTCAGGACACTGAGTATAAGCTCCTGGACAGCCTTCACTCATCAACGCCGGGTGGAGATGCTCTGCCAAATCAACAATGCTATCCTCAAGCCAGCTACAATAGTTTGGCAATGGCATACAGCAGTCATATGTACGCTTATCCCCAAGAGTTCAGAAGAATGCTACTACATACCAGCTAAGGGGGTCTGAGCTTCTTTTCTCACACAACCCCTCTCCCCCAATTCACTTGTGGTCCGGGAGCAAAGGAACAGTCCAGACAACAACACCCATACTCCACTCCATCTGATAAGGAGGGCAATCATTGGATATTTGGGGTCACAAGGTCGTCTCCTCAGCCAGCCTTCAATTCAGGATTTTAAATGATCAGGCATTACTTGCCAGATATGATTTCCCGAATTACAGCCAACTGGAGGAATTTGTTGAAAAGCTGCCGCAGCAAGACCAGGCCTACTTCCAGGGAATCTTAGAGGAAGGGACAGTGGTGTCAAGGACATCGCTTCAGTCAGCTGTCAATGTGGCAGATACTTCTTCTTACTCTATGGCTGCTGGCATAGCTCTGTCATGGGAATTGTGGCTCCATGCCCCTGGTTTCTCCAGGGAAGTACAAAATACCATTGAAGACCTCCCTTTTGATGTATCAGAGCTTTTAAACCAGAAAACGGATGATTCCCTCCACACTCTCAAGGATGCAAGAGCTACACCTCATTCCTTGGATATTTACACATCTGTGCAAAAGTAGCAAAGAATCCTGTGGCACCTTATAGACTAACAGACGTTTTGGAGCATGAGCTTTCGTGGGTGAATACATGCATCTGACAAAGTGAGTATTCACCCACGAAAGCTCATGCTCCAAAACGTCTGTTAGTCTATAAGGTACCACAGGATTCTTTGCTGCCTTTACAGATCCAGACTAACACGGCTACCCTCTGATACTTGACACTGTGCAAAAGTGTAAATTCTACTTCTTGCCATCCATACAACATTACAGGACATCCCAGATTTTACATCAGATGCCTTACAAACCACTATGGAAGCATCAAAAGATTCAAAGATCTCACCCTCTGGGTCCACCTTCACAGCCTTCCTCTTCCCACATGCAGCTTTCACAGAAAAGGTATTTCTTAGAAACTCCAGAGAACTGTCAACCACCTTGTCTACTGCCATACAACCATCCCCCCCATCCCCCTGGGGGTCATCTAGCACTCTTTTTTCCAGCTTGAAGTTGCAATATCAACAGACAAATGGGTGCTAAATGTCATCCACCATGTCTATATGGTTGAGTTCAGCATGCTACCTCATCAACAGGTCCCCCCACCATGTCTCCTTGGGGACCACTTTCATGCCAGCATTCTCACTCAAGAGGCGAACTCCTTACTACAAAGAGGAGTGATAGAGCAGGTTCCTCCAGAATATCAAGGGATGGGGTTCTATTCAGCTTACTTCCTGATACCCAAAAAGAAAGGCGGGTGGAGGCCAATTCTGGACCTCCACATTCTCAATCACTTCATCTGCAAGCCCAAATTTTGTATGGTCACACTAGCAACGATCATCCCGTCATTACAAGAAGGCAAGTGGTTTACAGCTCTTGCTATGCAAGATGCCTGCTTTCACATGGACATTCATCTGGCCCACACATAGTTCCTGAGGTTCACAATCAGCTCACATCATTTTCGTACAAGGTTCTTCCATTTGGACTCAGTGCTGGTCCCCAAGTCTTCATCAGGGTTTTCTCCGTCGTGGCTGCTTACATCAGGCATTATGGGGTCTTTGTATTCCCATATCTTGACAACTGGCTCCAGGTGGCACAATCCAGATGCGAAGCCCAAGCTTCAACTTCCATGTTAGATGGTCACCTTTCTCCCATTGGAATCCGCAACATCATCAAAAAATCAACCTTGCAACCGACACAGTCCCTAGACTTCAGAGGGACCTCCATCCACTTGGTCATAGCACAAGAGCCTACCTACTGCAGGACAGGTTCCAGGCTCTGCAAGACCTCAAACTACATAATCAACAATCCATCTGTCCCAGCCAGGACTTGACTATCCCTCCTTGGCCATATGGCCCCATGCACGTCCGTCTCCATCTTCGCTGCATTCAGATGTGGCTCCAGATGGTTTATTCACCCAAACCCCATGCTGACAGTCCCTCCCTCCCCCGGGTACTCTTTTCCCTTCACTGATGGACGGACTCATGCCAGGTCTGTGTAGGGGTTCTCCCATTCTCCCCTCCTCGCTAGACAAGACAGTCATCACCAACGCATTAGTTGTAGGCTGGGGAAAGCACATGGGCAAATTACATGGTGGAGGGAACATGGACTCCAGGATGCACATCAACATTCTGGAACTGCAGGCTGTAGGAAAGGTATGCCAAGTATTTCTCCCATTCACCCATTCCCATCACATTCTTATAATGTTGGACAACGTCACCACCACTGTTTGCTTCATCAACAAACAAGGGGTCACAAACTCAACCGTTCTATATTTAGAAGCAATCAGCCTCTGGAACTGGTGCACACACCATATCCTCTTATCTGCAGCATATCTCCCGGGGATTCAGAATGTGATTGCGGACTTGCTGATCAGGCAGTTTGATTGATCACGAGTGGGAACTCCACGATTCCATGGTGTGTGACATCTTTGATCAGTGGGGGAATCTGACCAGAGACCTCTTTGCCTCCCCTATCAACTGCAAATGCAGCACATGCTGCTCCAGTGAGTGGTCTCCACTCTCAAGGTGATGAGTACTCCACAAGATCAGATGAGACAGAGCGAGAGTCATCCTGATCGCCTCTGACTTGCCCAAACAGTTCTGGTTTCCCAACCTCCTTTGTATGTTCACCCATCCCAACCTTCCCCAATCTACTGACACAACATGATAGCAAGATCAGACATCCCAATCCACCAGTGCTTCACTTCAAAGCATGGTATTTGGATGGGCATCTTCTTTAGAATGGGTGTGTTCTTCAGAAATGCAAAACATCCTCTCCAGCAGCAGGAAAGAATCCACTAGGTGTTATTACTGGGCCAAGTGGAAATACTTCACCTCCTGAGCCCAATAAAAGGGACATTCCCTAAGAAGCAGTGGGGATTCCCCTCCTCCTGGGCCTACGGCCTGTCATTGAAGACATCGGGTCTCTCCTTCAACTCTCTCAAGATCCACCTAGTGGTAATTAGTGCCTTCCACCCCCCTGTGGAAGGACATTCTTTCTTTATACACCTGTTGACTGCAAGATTTTGAAAAAACCTCATCAGAACCTTCCCACCCATACAACCCATCACTCCCCAGTGGGACCTCAACCGAGTTCTATCTGTACTAATGAAACGGCTTTTCAAACCACTGGCATCGTGCTTTATAGCCTTCCTTTCCACAAAGGCCACCTTCGTTATTGCTGTCTCTTTGGCGAGACAGGTCAGCGAACTTGGGGCCATCATGGGTTTCTCCTTTCACAACTTTCCATACAGATAGTCTCCTTGTGCCTGCATCCCAAATTTTTGCCAAAGGTTATCTCCCAGTTTCATGTTAATCATTCCATTCACTTTGTTTTCTTCCCAAAGCTGCACAACTCTGAAGAAGGACAACTCCTCCACTCCCTCGATGAGAGAAGACCAATCAGGAAATCCCCCAGACTGTTTGTTAGAATAGCTGAAAGAATTAAATGTCAGGCAGTCTCCACACAGACTCTCCAAGTGGATTTCGGGATGCATTACACTCTCTCAATTATCTGGTCTGCCTCCACACTCTGGGTGTGGGTCCATTTTATGAGAGCTCAGACTTCGAATATGGCCTCCTTCCATGATGTACCACTCTAGGACAGGTAGAGCAGCTACAAGGAGATCAGTGCACACCATTGCTACACACCTTGGTGTAGGACTCAGCGGCAGCTGCCTTCTTCAGTGCAGCTGTCCTTTGCTCAACCCTTCCATCTTCATCCTTGCATCCTCCTCTGACTTAGATACTGCTTGTTAATCATCCTCAGTGGAATAAAATAGGGACCATCCTTGAAGAAGAGGAGGAGGTTACTTACCTATAACAGAGGTTCTTAAAGATATGTAGTTCCTATCTGTATTCTACTTCCTGCCTTCTTCCTCCTCTGCACAGATCTGTTGGATTTGCAGTGGAAAAGGAACTACAGATGCCCTTTATCACCTCGGATGAAACCATGAAGCGAGCCAGTGTGAATGCACGGACTAATGGACACTACTTTCAAACTCTCTGGCTCCAGACACATGGTGCAGGGGTGTAAACCCTCAATGGAATACAGATAGGGACCGCACATCACGAAGAACCTCCAGTTAAAGATAATAACCTCCTCTTTTAAGTGCAAATTTAGTCTGACTCTGGAGTGTTACCAAGCTTCCCCACAATTTAAGATGTTTTGATGTCAAGGAGAGAAATAGCTTCCAGTTTTGGCCCGTCATTCTAGAAGAGAAATTCTGTTGTTTACATTTTATTGTGTTGACACTCACATTTTAAGTATTAAGAAAAGATGAAACATTAACACGTTTAATAAACAAATGATGTGAGTAACCAACAACTAAATTAATACATTTTGTTGAGTTTTCATTCTTTTGGAGAATCACTACTGGAAAAAAAAAAAGCTGTGATGGACATGCCACAATGCTAACAAACTGAGTATATTAATGAAGGTTTTGTTTTGTACATTTAATATACATTTTGCTCTTACATACATCTGATTTTGTCTAAACATTGTTAGAGCTTTGCAATACACTTCAGTATAAATTTAGCACGTTTTAGTCTTTGTCTTTAATAGTTCTTAAAATCAATCTTTAACTGGAAAAAAACATATATTCTGAAGCCAGTTTGTGTAGTTACCACCCTTACTGCATGGTTATATTCTTATTTCCCTTTTTATTAACAGGCCAAATATCCTGATATTGTAACACTTCCTGAAGGACCATCTGGAGATTACCTGGTTATAAGGAGCCCTGAACTTTCTGGGTAAGACAATTTCAAGATGTATTTAAAAAGAATTTAACAAAACCTGAAATTTGAGTTAATGGTCTCTAGAGCTGGAGATAAATCCAGCAATAGCTATTTTTCAGTTTCACCTTTACACATTGAAAGGTAGTTTAATCTCAGAATTACATTGTTTATTTTATAAAGAAAAGTCACCTATTTCTCTAGTGTATACCATGGGGGTTGTGTGATGCTTTTCATTGATGCAGCACATACAAAAATCTTGGGAGACAAGCAGCAAATAGCATATGGTGCAAGCTATTTTACTGTGGCCTTTCTGGGAATGACAACTAAATGTTGCTAATTTATAGAGCCCTTAAAAAAATATACAGCATAAAAGAGAGAGACAGATGGTAGGAGGCTCCAGTAGAGTTTTAGGTATTGAATTACATTTTAAATAAGTAATACTAGTATTAGACTTCATCATAATCAGTTATAGTTGAAAACCTCTCTCTTGCAATGTATTCCATTACAAATATTGTTTGTGAACCAGAGGCTGAATCTTGCTCATCTCATTGATGACAGTAATTCAGTTTAGTCAGTGGAGCCATGTCAGTGAGGTGAGCAGGATTTGGCCCCAAATCTGTACATTTAAGAGCTCTAAGAGTCAAGGGCTAAGGAAATAGTTTCAAATCTCTTTGTAGCCCAAGTTCAAAGTTGGATTCAGTGCTGGGTAAAATCTCAGGTGTTCTTCTAAGATCTTAGCTCAAGACACTGGAAATTTCATAATACCTGCTCTTGTAACATTTCTAATGATCTGGTCCAAAATTCCTGCAAGGCTGATTGCATCAGTCCAAAACCAGGAGGTAGGTATCTTCCACTATGGGACTGACCCACAAACAAACCCAAAATGAAAGGTTTGGGACCGTAGGATTCAAATAAAAAACATGTCCCTGCCACACATTATACCTTAAATTGGAAGTGTCTCAAATTAGAGATTGCAGGTTTGTTCCATCTTCATTCTCTCTTGTGATACCCTGCCACAGTTGTGGTCAGGAGAGATCCTGAGGCTAGATCCCTATCGATATAAAAGACAGCGGCAGTTTGCCGAATCCCAGGCCCTCGTGGAGAATTCCTGCCATGTCTTCCTGACCCTGGTCTGAGTGGTCCAGATTTGCCAATTTTCGATGTCTTGCTGCAGGGCCTGTTTGTTTCACCTCATGCACAAAGAGTTAGGAGGGTCTGAGGTACAGGGTGATGTGTGGGGTTATCAGTATTTCATATGTGCTGTTGCTCAGTAGGAGGGGTAAGCTGCTTGAATTACATTTTGCTTTTGTAACAGTGAATAATTGATAGGGTCCTCCAAGGATGTGTGTGTGTTTTATTTCTAATGCAAAAGAAAGAAATAATGGTCACTAAGATTATTTGAAGCAGTTTTTCCCTCAGTTTATGAAAGTGATAAGGCATTAATTTGCTAACTTATACAGGGAAACCGGAACTACACAAAGTTGGAGGTGATTATTTCCCCTGTCCTCCAATCTCTCTCATTATACTACATTTAGATTTACCCAGTCTTCTTTATTAGCTACTCCTGGGGAATTCTGTGCCAAAAAAGACGATTACTCATCTTTGTAACTGTTGTTCTTCGAGATGTATTGCTCATATCCATTCTAGTTAGGTATGTGTGCGTGCCACGTGCACGATCGTCGGAAGATGTTTACCCAAGCAACACTCGTAGGTCAGCTGAGGGCGCCCTTATGGCACTGGGTATATGCCGCTGCCGACCTAGCGCTTCCTCAGTCCCTTACTGCTAGCTACTCCGACAGAGGGGAAGGAGGGCAGGTTTGGAATGGATATGAGCAACACATCTCGACGAACAGTTACAAAGGTGAGTAACTGCCTTTTCGTCTTCGAGTGCTTGCTCATATCGATTCCAATTAGGTGACTCTCAAGCCTTACCTAAGTGGTGGGGTCAGAGTGAGATGTCAGAGTGAAGGACCGCTGAACCAAATGCAGCATCACCCCTGGACTGCTGCACTATCCCATAGTGGGAAGTGAAGGTATGTACTAATGACCAAGTTGCTGCCCTACAGATCTCCTGTATGGGCACATGAGCCAGGAAGGCAGAGAACGAAGCTTGAGCCCAGGTAGAATGGGCAGTAAGATGCATAGTTGGGACATTAGCCAAGTTACAGCACGCACGGATGCATGATGTAATCCAGGACGAGATGCACTGTGTGGAGGCCGGGAGGCCCTTCATCCGGTCTGCCACAGCTATGAACAGCTGGGTCGTCGTCCTAAAAGGTTTCATTCATTTGATGTAAAAGGCGAGGGTCCTGCAAACATCTAGGGAATGCAGCTGTTGTTCTTGTCAAGAAGCATGTGGCTTTGGATAGAAGACAGGAAGGAAGATGTCTTGGTTTATATGGAAGTCAGACACCACCTTAGGAAGGAAGGTGGGGTGTGGTCGCAGCTGTACCTTGTCCTTATAAAACACCATATACAGTGGGTCTGACATGAGGGCTCAAAGCTCCAACACACGTCTTGCCTAAACTGTTTTCCAGGAGAGGTACAGGAGCGAGCAAGTGGACATCGGCTCAAACGGGGCACCCATGAGTCTGGATAGGACCAAGTTGAGGTCCCATGTAGGGGTTGGATGCCGAATTTGTGGGTAGAGACATTCCAGTCCCTAAACCAAGCGCCCATTTTCACCTGGGTGGAAGACTGAAATCGCTGCTAGGTGTACTCTGATGGATGAAATCGCCAGGCCTTCCTGTTTCAAGGACAAGAGGTAGTCTAAGATGGTAGGTACTGGCAACCCCAGAGGGGCAGTATTGCTCCGGGCACATCAGCAGGAGAAACGCTTCCACTTGGCCAGATACGTGGACCTAGTAGAGGGCTTTCTGCTATCATAGACTCATAGGTCATAAGGGACCAATATGATCATCTAGTCTGACCTCCTGCACAAGGCAGGCCACAAAACCCTATCCATACACATTTATAACAACCCCTAACCCATGACTGAGTTATTGAAATCTTCAAAATTTTGTTTTGAAGACCTCAAGCTGCAGTGAATCCACCAGCAAGCGACCCATGCCCCACGCTGCAGAGGAAGGCGAAAAACCTCCAGGGCCTCTGCCAATCTGCCCTGGAGGAAAATTCCTTCCCGACCCCAAATAAGTACATGCTGCACTGAGCCAAGAGTACATGCTGCACTGAGCGGGAGCAACATAGCTCAGATTGAGTTAGCCATGCAACATCCATGCTGTAAGATGGAGGAATTGCAGGTCCAGATGACACAGTCAGCTGTGCTCTTGAGTGATCAGCTCCGGCCACAATGGGAGGGAAATTGGTGTAGTCACCTACAGATCAAGGAGAGTGGTGTACCAATGTTGCCTGGGCCACACTAGGGCAATCAAGATTAAGTAAGTGGGCCTTGTCTCTGCACAATTTGAGAAGGACCTTGTGGATTAATGGGAATGGAGGAAAGGCGTAGAACAGGTGGTCTTTCCACGGCATCAGGAAGGCATCCGATAGGGAGCTCGAGGAGCACCCCTGGAGAGAGCAGAACACCTGACACTTCCAATTCTCGTGAGAGGCAAAAAGGTCTATGTGGGGAAACCCCCACTTCTGGAAAACTGAATGGATAACGTCCGGGCAAATTGACCACTCGTGAGCCAGAAAGGACCTGCTGAGGCGATCTGCCATGGTGTTTTGCACCCCCAGGAGAAACGACACCACCAGGTCGATCAAGTGGGCTATGCAGAATTCCCACAGGCATAGAACCCAGCAGTCTGACATTATGTGGGACCATGCAGGGAGGAAATAGGAGAGCCGGTTGGTAAAAGTTGGGGAAGAATCCTGTAAAGAGACTGGTGCACCTTCAAAAGTTTTGGTTGGGCCCCACCGATGGTTTGGGGTGGCCCTGATTCTGGCCTATCTGAGGACCAGATTGCCTCCTCCTACCACCCCAGCTGTGTCTTCTAGAGAAGTCCTGTCTCAGCTGGGGGTTAGGGGTAGGTGCGCTGCAGTTGGGGTCGGAAGGGCCTACATTGCGTCACTTAGGGTATGCATGCCCAGTGAGCACATGATGGCCCGGTTATCCTTCAGACTCTAGAATCGAGTCAGTTTTGTCTGAAAATAGCCCCTGGCCATCAAAGGATAGGTCTTGAATCATTTGCTGCAGCTCCAGTGGGAGACCAGACACCAGCAGCCATGAAATGTGGCACATAACTATGCTCAAGGCTAGAGTCCTAGCCGCCGAGTCTGCCACATCTATTGAAGCCTGCAAGGATGTCCTGGCTACTTTCTTGCCCTCTTCCAGCAAGACATCCAACTCTTTCCTAGACTCCTAAGGAATCATCTCTTTAAACTGCCACATCAAGTTCCAGGTATAATTATAACGACTCAAGAGGGCCTGCTGGTTAGCCACCCTGAGTTGTAGGCTGCCAGTAGAATAGATCTTGCGCCCAAATAAATCCAAGCATCTAGCTGTCCTTGGATTTAGAGGTGGGAGCTTGTTGATTGTGTCTTTCCCTCTCATTAATGGACAGTACAATGAGGGAGCACGGTTGGGGGTGAATGTATAAGTACTCATAGTCTTTGGAGGGGACGAAGTACTTCCTCTCCACCCCCTTGGCAGTGGGAGGAATAGACGCTGGAGACTGCCAGATTGTATTGGAATTAGCCTGGATGGTCCGAATAAATGGCAAAGCTATCCATGTGAGGGTATCAGCAGATAAAATGTCCACCTCCTCCTCCACCTGGTGGTTCATATTTTGTGCCACCCTGCGAAGTCAGTCTTGGTGCACACGGAGGTCTATAGGTGGTGGGCTAGAGGAGGATGTGCCCGCCACCACCTCATCAGGCGAAGATGAGGATACGTCCAGGACTAATGGGTCCTGGCAAATCATACTGCGGGGGGTCTAGCTGCTCTAGGTCTGCCATGCTAGGGGCATGGGCCTGAGCTGAGGGTAGGGCTGTCACCTCCAATCCCCAGGGTCGCCCAGAGGATTCAGGGGGCCTGGGGCAAAACGGGGGAGCTGTGGCGCTTGTACTCACCCGGCAGTGGTCCCAGTCTTCGGCGGTGAGGGCCCTTCGGCAGCACTGAAGGGCCCCCCGCCGCCAAAATGCCATCCGAAGACCCAGACCTCCGCCGGGCCAGGGCTCACGGGGCCCCTGGGGGGCCCAAGGCCTGGGTCAAACTGCCCCACTTGGCCCCCCCCCGGTAGCCCTGCTGATCCCCGGGGAGCGGGGGGATGAATGACAGTGGTCTCCGGGACCCAGGGTTCCGAGTGGGCAGAGTAAGAAGCCCCCAATGGGACGCCCTGGGCCTGATGGTATGCCCAAGGGGTCCAAAAGGACCATTGTGGGGGTTCCTGAGCAGGATCCTGCCCTTCGTTGTCCCATTGGCTGGCACCATCTGTGTCTTGGTCATGGACATGATAGTCACTCTCCGCTTGGGACAATGAGTTGGGGGCGGGACGGCCAAGGTGGAGCCGATCGCTCATGCTGGGTTGCACTGTCCTGTGGTGTTGGCCCGTGCCATGGAGATGAAGATTGGCGCCACAGTCTCGAGCGGTACTGCAACCTGAACCGGGACCGACAGTCGTATCTGTGCCAGGAGGCAGATCTGGACCTCAATGAAGATCTACGGCTGGAGTGGGGCTGGGAATGACTCTGAGTAGATCAGCACCGGGATCGGTGCTGGACCGGTAACGATTGTACCGGGAAGATCTTTGTGAGGCAGAGCGGCGCTGCGAGTGCGACCAGTGCTGAGATGGTGATTGGTGCCAGGACTGCAAGCGATGCTGTGGACAAGACCAGTGCCTGGATCAGGACCTCGATCGGTGCCGACCCATCTCACTCTGAGATGGAGGGCGCATCATGGAGCGCTTCCCTTTCAAGGGAACAGCCCGCACTGGCGGTACCAAAGGTGGTGACGGTGCCAGCTTGGTGAGTGCAATCAGCTCGCGAGCAGTAGAGAAAGTCTCCGAGGTGGAAGGCAGGCCGAGCTCGACCACGGTACGCACCGGGGAGCTTATGTGCACTGGACTCAATGGCACTTGTGGTGTTGGAGTTGGAGCCTTCACAGGGTGGTCTAGCGCAGGACGCTGCTCCAAGGGGGGCCCAGGCAGTGCCGGTGACAGTACAGGAGCAGCAGGTTGCATGTGCTGCCTCTTGGATCCTGGAGACAGCAAGCGGTGCTGCGCTGGTAGCGGTGCCGGAGCCGGGTTGTTCCGGTGCCGGAGATGCGCTTCAGACTCAGCACAGGGCCGAGGACAAAGTGCTATTTCCATGAGGAGCTGCTTCAAACAAGAGTCCCACTCCTTTTTTGTCCAAGGGTTGAATGCCTTACAAATGCGGCACTTATCTGATCGATGTGATTCCCCCAGGCGCTTCAGACGGGTGTCGTGGGGGTCTCCCATAGGCATTAGCTTGAGGCAGGCTCAGCACAGTCTGAAACCTGGAGACCTAGGCATGAGCCCAGGTACCAGGAAGGAGGGAAGGGTAGAAATCCCTTATCTCCAATTACTATATACGCTAAGTACTATCAACTACAACTAGAAACTGCTGACAACTACTTTATAACAACTATCTACAGGTATAAACGAGCTAAGAGCTAGGGAAGTGGCGATCAAAGCCGTGCTCCACAGTTCGAACGACTGTCACAGGTGGTAAGAAGGAACTGAGGGGGTGCTAGGCTGGCAGGGGCTAGGGTAAAAATCTTCCAATGATCGTGCACACACCTAAGTGGAATCGATATGTGCAGAATTTTTAGCTCTTCGCGTGCTTGCTCATATTTTATTTGTCAAAATAACATCAGTTTCAATTATTTTGGTAATTTATTTCAAAATATGTCAGCAACTATGCCTGTTACAATACAGACAATGAAAAATGATAATTGACAAATAGATTCCTTACTAGGTATATAAATACAGAACTTTGAGTAATGCATTTAAATTACAATACATAACCATATTTCCCACCCACCCCTCCAGAAACAGTGCAAAGGGTTGAGGGAGTCAGGGGTAACAGAGGAGCTGAGGGAGAGGGGAGGAGCCTGGAAGTGAACCTGGAGGGTTGTTGGGTAAAGTATGGAACAGGTTGTTTTGGGTTTTTTTTGAGAGGGTGGGAGCAACTGTTAGGGAGCTGCCTCCATACAGATCCTGGCTGATCCCTAGCCTTTCCCATTCCATCTGCCCCTGTATCCCTGCACCCCTCCCCCCCCCAACACCAACTCAGCCAGCCCCATCTGGCCCTGTGCCTCCACTCCCATTCAGCCCCTGCCCCCATCTGTCCTCCTCTACTAGCCCTTATGAACCCCAGTCTGTGACACACCCCCCCCAGTAGCCCCATGCTGTCTGTCCCCCTCTATCCTAACTTGGCACTGCCTTCAGGAAGGCAACCTATTCCCTTCTCTATTGCAGCTGGAGATGGCCCAGAAGCAGCTGCTCTGTTCTAGCACACCAGTGGCCCCTGGTGGGCAAAAGGTGTAACTGCAGCAACTTTCAAGTTATTTTCTGCAGGAAAATTATGCATTGAAGAAAACTTTAGCAAAGAAAAATACAAGTTACTTTTGTGCATTATTATTAAATAAAGGTGCTTCCCAATATACATGATACAGGTTTGAGTTAATGATTGTTTGGAAAATATATGTGGATGAAGAAGGGAGAGTTACACCTGTCCTGGATCTTCTGCCTAGAATACCAGTGCAAGGTAATGTGTCTGTAGTATATTTTGAAGGTGTTTTCCCTATTACTGACTTTAAATAGTTTGTGTCCTGGACTCACAATACAGCAGGTTACTCACAGTATGTCATACTTTGCTCATGCTCTGACTTGTGATGTGTGGCAGATCTAGCAGAACCTATTTTGACTGGTATTGTAGGAATGGCTGCAGACATGAAAGCGCTGGCATTTTATTAGACCAGTGCATCAAAAATATTCCTATCATCCTAATAAGCATAAACTTATGTCTACTAAGTGTTCCCTGTTTTAAAACTGTGCTTGGTATGTAACGGTAATGCTTTTTTGAAAGTAATGACCGCTCAGGCAAACAACAACTGTTGTTAACCTAGAATCTGAACATTTCACCCCGACCCCTTCAAAAAAAATTCTTGTCAAAGCTCAGTGTTTTGTTTGTTTAGGGGGGGTAGGGGGGTCATCTAGCTTGCTGTGGTGCTTTAGCTTGTCCAACAAGTAACAAACTTTGGGCTTTTTAATTAGTTTTGCTCTCTCATACCAAATTTAAGTTAGAAAAAAAATATAGGATCCCCTGACAAGTTTAGTGGCATTATTGTATATTGCAGGGCATGGTGGAAATGTCAGTCAAAGAGAAGCAGCCTGTTTTCCCTGCTACCTATTTTATGTGCCACTGGAGTCTGTCTCATTGAAGACACATTCCAAAAACATTTGATGGTTCTGCTTTGTGTTTATAAACCTAACTGCCTTTGACTTTGACTGTAATGTGTTACAGTACTTCCTCCTCTGCCTCAATTGTACATAGCTCATGCTTCCAAATTGATCTTAAGCAGGTATAAGCTATCTGAAATCTGTTTGATGGCAGCACATTTCGTAGAGGAAAGGTTTGTGACAGTTGTCCAAAAACCACAATACTACTTTGTCAGGCTCTGTAGGGGTGTCTAGGAAGCTTGAGGAGATGCTGCAGCTTCCACAAGCTATGTGTATTCTGTTAAAAGAAATTGCTGTATCAGTATGAATTAATGAAACATGAAAATTATTCAGATGTGGCCCCTTACTGAAAAGCAAGAAGTTCAGAATCCCTTTTCCTTGTAAGGGTATTAACCAAACAATTTTTAGTTTACATTCTACTGCTGTTCTGAAGTTTGAAAATAACCAGTCTGTTTTTCTAAAGACAGAGGCAAACATCAGGCTTAAGCTTGGAATAATTGTGTATCCAGTTGTGTACATTAGTCTAACAGAAATAAAGCAAAGGCTTCAAACCCCTTATTCAAATGATTAGGTTAAGTGGCAAAGTGTGGAACTTGTTCCTAACTCAAGCTGCTTGGCAGAGGTGTTAAATAATTCCAGTCACTTTTTCCTAAAAAGGCATATGAGCCCAGTACTGTTGTCTTAGCTAGGTTTTATGCCCAGGACATTTGCTGTAGTTAGGACTTACTTGTATTTAATCTTTTCTTTTCTTGCAGCTGTGCAGAATAAGCAAGCAGCTGTTGAAAATGGACCCCAGTGCTTCAGAAATATGCTCCTTTTACTGGGGATTGAGGCCTCCATTGAAAGTCTGATCAAATCAGTTGGCATGAAGAAATGAATACCCCTTACAAAACTTATAACTGGTAAAATTTGGAAATTCTTTTAATTATGATATTGAGTTATGCAGTCTATAATTTTATTGAATATAAACATTAAGTTATTTTCCATTTAAAAACCATACCCATAAAACATGCTATCTGTACAATTATGGCACGTTATATATAAATTGTCATGACATGAAAAATAAATACAGCAATTTAAATACAAAAATGCCAAATAAAATAATTAGAGTGAATTTCATTATAAATTTAAATTTCTGAATTAATGTACCAGAGTGGTTCTTCTGTCCTTAACATTTTCTAGAACGGGTTACAGGAACATGTGCTGTCAAATTCAAGTCAATAAAAAGTGGACATTTCATTTCACAGCTCTATACAAAAAGTACAGTGATTTTAAAACAGAACAGTGACACTGAAAGCAGAACAAAGTTGTATTTAAATATTCCTTCTACTCAGTTAAGATAGAAGTACAGAAATAAATGACCAATACAGCCAAATTTAAGTTTGTGAAGAATAGTCAGGTGGTTAGAAATCAATTTTGTGAATGGTAGTGAAACAGTACAGCTGCTGCTTCTTCTATAATGTGGCTGTAGAATAGACATTACTACTTTCACAAAGTGTTGCACTTTAATTACTGTTTATCATGGTTTGGTTTGAAAGCTTGCACCATCATTGAGGCATATTGTCAACTTGATACTTTACACATTGCAATCTATAAACAAATATGAAGCAGTTTCAAGACATTTCTTGCAACCTCATTATGCTCATCAGATATTTTAGTATTAGCTCACTTGTAAATGTCTAGCATTTCTCAAAGGGGGAAAGAAAACAGTCAATTTTGCACTGGCACTTTAAAAGTACTGCAATAGCCAGCCAGTTTCCATAGAGTTAAGTGACACCTCATTTTACTTTTGGAGTCCTCTAAAAACATTGGGAAAACATGGCAGGCAAGCTCAAAATTAATCCCTAGTACCTTAAAAATGGCGTACTTGCATATATGTTGGGAGTAAATATTTTTCTGGGCTCAGGGGGCCAAAAAGGCTATAATATATGTAAATGGAGAACTCTCTTGCTAAGTAGTTTCAATGAAGAGTTCTTCTGCAAACTCAAGTGCATGATTCTGTAAGTATGCATATACAACTACGATCTGGCGTACATTTTGATGGAGCAAGTAGTGTACACACATTTACATGCACACATAAAGCAGAGTAAGGCTGGTAGATCTTGGATTAGACCTTCCTGTTTTAAAACAGTAAGCTTGTCAGTCATTACCAGAAAATATCAATCATCTATTTGGTCACTCAGTCTGTTCTGGCAAGGAATAACTGAACTGAAGCACCAGTGTGAGTGGCTTGATTCAGTCTTCCTACCCCCACAGAATGAGTAGAATGCAGCTGAGCAACAGTAGGCGTTAAATGCTGCCAGACTGCAGTTTATTTCAAATTTCTTCTTATTCAAGCACAGAAAAAGGCCTTTTGAAGTTCTGCTGCTAAGCAGGCAGAACTAATACTACTACAGCCATTTCACTATTTGTGTGTAATCTTGTGCCAGCGAGTTTCCTCTTTAAAATACATATAGCAGCAAACTACAGTTAGATGCTTCCTGCATGCACATGGAAACTGAACTATGGTGTGTACATACACCAAGAGTGGGAAATTACAGCATAAACCTGACCACAGTAAGTTTTTTGTCCTGCCGTAGATAATTCTTCATCATTTTAACTAAAAATGACCAGCCCCTTTGAATTAAATGTGACTTATCTTTTAATTCTCTGCTCAGAGGGTGGTATTATTACAACACTGCAGCTAGCCACACAGAAGACTGCAATAAATCAACAACTAAGTCAGACTGCTGTGGATGTAACAAGTCTAATCTAAAGAGCAAACAGCTGCACCCCAGAAAGGCACATTACTAACTGGTGGTAGGTTTAGTGGATCACGGTAACATGGTTCACTTCTAAGGGTTAAGCAATACTGCTGTATAAATAAGTTCTCATTAGGAATATCACCGCTCTGGGCCCAACGGTCAAACGGGCCATGGTCTCACAGAACTGTACATTGGGTCCTGCCAATGAACACGGCGCTATTTTTTACGAAAGCCAGTACTCTGAAGAAGTTCAAATAAAATGCAATGAAACAAAGGGCATTAGAGTCAAGCTCCCAGTATAAATCTACTGTTCTATGCTATGAGGAGAGGTAAGTCCTTGTTAAGACAACCTCCATATTTTCAAACTTATTACTACTACATACCTACTGTATACAGATAGCAGCATTTCAAGATGGGCTTGAACAACATCTCCTTGTACATTCTCAGGGTATGAGCGCCCCACAGAAATGCAAAGAAAGCTTTTCAACAGCTAAGAGAACGTGTAGTTTATTATTCCACAATTCCCACATTTCTTAATAGTTTCATCCCACTGTTTTTGATCTAGTTGAACCTGTTTCACTTTTAAACTTCACAAGAATCAGGGAATAGCACCTCATCCACACAAATCATCTCGAGCTTGGCAGATGTGTTTAACTTGTTACCACACAAACTAAAGCCACTGCTAAATGTTGGCACAAAGTTAACTGACACCCACCATCAAGGAAAAGTCACAACCTACGATTACAGTGAACTTTACAAGATAAAGCAGATACCATCTGTCAACCCTTTTCTCAAGAAAATGTCATTGCAGTCACAGCCTGATTCAAGAACAGCCTTTGCTAGCTGCTGTTTAATGCACAAAAAAAGTTGAGACACATCTGATTTAAGTCCAGAATCACATGGACAATAATTGAGTATACAATTCCTATAGCTAAAGTTGAATTAGGAAAGAGCTCATTCCTGATTCACTAATTTGGCAGGACTAGCTCAGTGTGGACCACTCGATCAAAGCCTGATATGTTCAACCAGCGAATAATTAAAAATCAAGGCTGCTTCCCTAGTAAAACTCCTAACCCTTACCCTTTATTTTGTGAATTTCTACTTACATTTATACAAATCCTTACAGAAAGCTTTTTCAGACTGATCACAACACTTTTGGAAGCAGAGTCTCAATTTCACTCACTCTGCTTAAAATAGATTTGCACTAACATGCAAGCTCTACCTAGCCAGCACCAAAGAGCAATTATACACTTCAGTAGTGTGTTTTGTTTTTTAAACATTAAATTACATGGGCAGCCATTTATTTTGTATTAAGTTTAGTGCATTTTTAATGTGCTCAGTGCGGCTTAATTTTGAATTTGGTTTTATTAATGCGGGGGGTGGGGGTTGCTTTTGTTTTAAAGCATTGAGTGTTAAACATGAGAATTACAGGATGGCCTTGCACCTTGTGCATTTTATGATCAGGCTTTCTGCATTAGTGCAATGTATCTGGAAGTTCCTGACTCTGCACTGAAGAATAAATGAGAATTAATCCAGAACATTTCATTTGGTGCTTCACATAGTAGTCATTCAATTTTAACAACATGGACTTAAACCTCAAGTTGATCTGTCATGTTGTTGCAGGGTATGGCACACATCTGTTCTGTAATATTGAATACATTCCTTCAGATTAAGTTAATATGTTGGAAGGTGTTTCTTTAGTACTATGCCATGTCTTTGAAAGGCATACCCATTAAAATATATTCCTTAAAGCAAAAACATTCACAGCTGAAAAATGCACTGAACATAATAGAAAATCAACGTAACTACATTTCATTAACCCTTCACTTTCAACCATAACCTTAAGGAAACAGTTACACTTTATGGAGAACTAATGTGCAGTCTTCATTCTCCTTGAACAGATTTGACATCACTGGATCATCTTTCGCCTGTACATTCTTCAAATAATAATTTACTATCTTGCCATCAAGTTTGTACTGATGTGGAATGCTTTCATATGGCTTAAGATCTAGGTCCAGGACAGAAACTGAAAAGGTGAATCTGGATCTGGATGCCAGAACGACAGGCCTTTGAGCAGAGCTGAAAAAGAAGACCAATGGAATGTTGCAAGACAATTTGTTTAAAGCAAACAGACCACTTATGCTCTTAGTGGAAATTCAAAGCCCAGTGCCTATCTAAGGCTTTATCACAAATAATTCTGCTTTACATGTAAAGATCACATGCAATACATTGCCAGTGTCTCCACATTTATTAGGCATTATAAACTAGAAAAATGGGACTACAGCTGATGTAGCTTTTAAAAGCAGCCATGGTTCATTCTTAACTCAGGTTTAGTTTTTCCAGTCCAAAACGATGTGGGAACAGGAATGAACAAACCATTTATTTACACATGCCAATCCTTTTCCTGTTCGTTTCCACATCAATTTAAACCAAACCTCCCTAAATTGCTCTATCACTAACACTGCTAAATGAAAATCTCAACTGGCGGTTTTGGCAATAAGAGCTACTTGTATAAATGCAAAGTTTGTCAGAAATAGTGCACTGAACTTCTACAGCTAGGAACAACCATCACCTGCACAGACATAATGGTAGGCAGGTAGTGTTAATGCCATTT
This sequence comes from Chelonoidis abingdonii, assembly GCF_003597395.2. Taxonomy (NCBI): domain Eukaryota; kingdom Metazoa; phylum Chordata; order Testudines; family Testudinidae; genus Chelonoidis; species Chelonoidis abingdonii. The sequence continues at coordinate 27,393,831 of NC_133784.1, read as the reverse complement.
CACAAATATCCTTTTTATATACTAAACTGAAGTAATAGCCTCCTCTTCCTCTGTATGAAACTTACTTTGTTCAACTTATTATCCTGGCCTGAGTGAATAAAATTGCCTTCTGCCTATCAGAACTAGCATTCAGGTGTTATGAATACATCTTAAAACAATATTAGAAAATAACTCCCTGAAGTGACCTACGAATCTAAGTAAAAGGTTTGGAAGGGAGAATTTTCTATCTTATTTTCTCAAGTATTATAGGTTAGAGAAGAGAGATTACCTTCTTCAGAGTTCATCCTCCGAAACAACACTAATCCACATGGAAAATTAGCTTCTATCTGAGGAGGTGACTAGGGTTATGTTGACAAAAAAGTCAACATGGATACTAAGTTACTAAAGCTGCATGGTTGCAACAAAAGTTGCACCTCTTGATGTTTTGACAGAATGAGAGCAAGACACTTGACACTTCAGGTCAGTCACTTAAAAAGGTTAAGTTGGCTCTGTCTATTTTCAAAAGCAGCTTTCCTGCATACCTCAAATCAGAGGACAAGCCCAGGATGAACACAGCCACTACCAAGTATGTCTCCCATCCAATACTCTATCACTCTAATGATAAGAAATTGAGTAAATCCTAATATCCAGAAAGGGATCAAAAGATATGCAGTGATAAAGAATGAGAACATAACTCTTTTGCCATGGTGACTGAGGTAATTCATTTTTGTTTATCCTTAAAGGCATATCATCAACATTAGGACTTTGAAACAGATTTCAGCCTCCAAATTAAGAGTGTGTCATAGCAGTTAGCTCAAATTATAACTTGAGAGTTGCCGAAATTAAAATCTTTAGCTAGAGCTAGGCAGCCTGTCAGAAAAGCTTAAGTGATGCTGACACATAAGTTAGTAATGCAGTGGGAATGCAACAGTTCAAGTTACAACAAACTCATCAGCAGTTAATCTAATCACTATCCAACTCCAGTATTGTTTTGCTGTGTGGTTGCTCTCACTTGACTGCTAGCATGCAGTAATTCAAGCTAACTGTTGCAGCGAATACAAGCCTTAAATCAGGGATTCTCAAATTGGGGGTCGGGACCCCTCGCGGGGTCACAAGGTGATTACATGGGGGCGTCGCGAGCTGTCACCCTCCACCCCAAACCCTGCTTCACCTACAGCATTTAAAATAGTGTTAAAAAAGTGTTTTTAATTTATGCGGGGGGGTTGCACTCAGAGACTTATTGTGTGAAAAGGGTCACCAGTACAAGAGTTTGAGAGCTACTGCCGTAAGTAATTTCAGTGTTCAAAAAAAAAAAAAAAAGGAAAAAAAGTTGAGTCTCCTATTCTAAATATTTTAATCAGAAATTCATGATGAGTATTCCCACTGTCAACATGGGCAACCCAACTGTGAAACACCCTGAATTTATTTTTTTTTTTAATCTTGGCTGTCTGAATGAACTGTCTTTCAGAATCCCTTACCATTCATCCTGTAGACAAGGTGAAAGGGAAATCATGATGGAGCAGTCCTTAGCTGTCATTGCTACTCTGTACTGCTGAACCTATATACAAGATAAAAACAGAGTGAGTTATCTCCATAATAAGAGCATCTGAAAAGTATTTCTAGACTTAGGTACAGATACAAAGCCAAAATACATTATCTAAGCATACACAATGAAAATGTAAAGTAATAATCACTTCAGGTGTTGAGGAGATTATACTGAGGTCATTACTCCTCAGACTTTTTGTATTCACTAACATTTTTTCTGTGTCACATTACAAATGGTTAACTCTTCACACAGACTGCTTTGCATGAGTACATATTTATTCTATACTAGGTGAACTAATAGGAAATAGCTATTCATTTAAATGTACCATGTGATTTAGAAAGAAGGACTTTGTGAATAATTAGTTCCTTTGTTTAGTAAAAAGTAGGAGTATGAGCTGATTTTCAAAGGGGATGAGCACTTCAATGGGAATTTTAACTGTTCAGCATCTCACCAGATTTTCTCTCTCATTGATTGTTACAGTATACACAAGCTCGGAAGGATTAGATTATCAGTAGTCATTTTCGCTGTAAACACACATACCAATGAAAAATATTTCCATTGACAGTAACTGAAATTTACAGATAAGTAAAGGAAGAAAAATGTTGATTAAATTAAGGTTATTTACTACCTTGATGCTGACAATTTGTTTTAATGGTTATAAATCTAACTTTCTGAAGGGAGTTTTCTATCATTAAGTGTCTGACCGCCTCAAAGTTTCCCACAACTCTGAAAGCTTAAATACATTAAAAATGCTTTAAAAAAAAATCAAATATCCACCAACATTATAAAAAAAAAAGAAATCAAATTCTGCCAAGCTCAATTATATATTAGATACTTTATGGAAGCTGACAGAATAAAGTAAGCTTTAGCACCCATGCTGAAGAAAGGTACCTTTGTAAACGCAAATGCTTCTGTTCCATCATCTTCAGTTGAAAGATCTAGAAGTTTCTCATAAAATGCTTCATTGTAAGGTCCATCTATCTGTGATGTACTTCTAATAAGTACAAAAAACAGGAAGAAGTTTTACTGATCTAGTTACAATTTTTACTGGCCCAAACCTTTCAAAAAAGGTGTTTTCATCAGGTGAGGGTAAACCTTTACTAAAAGTAAAACAGCATTATGATGGGAAAGAATTGCAATGTTGTAAAAATGGAGAAACAGCAGATCTTCCACCACAGTTTGAAGAGGCTCCCAGCAACAGCATTTTTACTAGGAGACTTGTATAAAATCCTTCAGTTCCTAAGAAACTGAAGTCATAAGTGCATGAGTTGGCTAATATGTAATATCAAGCTGGGAACAAGTTTTTAGTTTAGTGCTAATGCACAGCAGCTATATAAACGGTGACCAGACAGCAAGTGTGAAAAATCGGGAAGGGGGTGGGGGGTAATAGGAGCCTATATAAGAAAAAGACCCAAAGATTGTGACTGTCCCTATAAAATCAGGACATCTGGTCACCCTAGATATATACAGGTAAAGAATACAAATGAAATGCTTAATCTGTGCACACATCAGAAAAATATGTAAGATTGAATTTATGTTGCCAGGCTTTTTAAGAAATTCGAAGTACAGTGTTATATTGCCAACTATTTATTAGCAGGACTCAATATTAAGGTTTCTCACTATATATGTAATATTTCAGTTCTATATCAAAATGTTGATTTCCACATATCAGAAGCAGTTCAGAGAGTAAACAGTACCTTTTGCAAATGAAGCTCTATTACCCTCCTGTGGTTAGTGTCTAAATTACACAAGAAGGTTACATTTTAAGGAATACAAAGAACAATACAAAATGAAAGAAGGCCTCGCCTTAGAGTGATCTTCTATTACAAAAACAAACTGGACTTGGTTTTCCATCTGAAGTAAGACCAGTTTAACCCTCAGTGCTCAGTATTTTCCCAACAACAGATACCAGAAGGCATTTACTGCACTTATTCAATACAAGCTGCTATATAGGTCACCATTTTATGATGGCAATCTGGTAAACTCACACAGCTACTGATCTTGGATTTCTACAGTCTAAACTAACATAGTATTTCATCACTCTCTCTATTTCAGAAAGGGTCTTACTAGAATAATTTCACATCAGAGCTACACTCCATAAACTTCCTCATCTATTTCACTGCAAGCAGCAGTGATGCAAACACAGAAGGTTCTCACTTATAAAAGCACTACACTGAGCAACTGAACAGATACTGGAATTTCACATTGTTATGAGCACATCTTTATGTACCTCCTGCAAACTGGATGGGAACAGGAGAATTAAGAATTTACTTTGTTGTTTCATTTCTTCACTGGTTTCCAATATGTAATGGACCATTTCTCTTCCACTAGACTGATGGGCAGCAGAACCTATCACTACCTATAAGGACTTAATATGTTCTGTCTGGGTCCTTGTGTTCTTCTTTTCCACTAGTACATTACCCATATTTACAGGAAAACATAAAACTGAGCCTTAAATTAACTGAAGTAATTAATGTGTAAATGTGTGTCCTTTTGTACCATTGCTATGTACTGGAGTACATTACCAGTGATTTCTATTCCATCAGAAATCAATTTGTAATCAACATATCAATGTCTCACTCCCACAAGACTAAACACTGAGAAACTTGCCCATCGAGTGAGGGAGAAAACATGATTATAGGGGATCCACAACCTTAAAATATGCCTTGGCTCTATCAAAGGAGGAGGAGTGACACTTGTTTCACTATAGTCGAGGCAGAATTTGAGGAAACGTTTTTCTATATCAGGTCATAAACTGGAGACAAGTTTCAATAGTGACAAAAAAAAGTGTTAGACATGAGATAGGAAATATTAGACAATCACGTCAACTTTCTTGGCTGAACAATACCAAGGGATTCATTACTGCAAGGCTGCAAGTTTGCTCACCTCGACAATCACTAGACAGAATTTAACATAGGAACTGCCACACTGAGTCACATTCCACCTTGTCTAGCATCCTGTATCTGACAGTGGCCAGCGCCAGATGCATTAGAGGCGGGTTTAAGAAAACCCAATAGTAAGCAGATGTGGAATAAATTAACTCTCATACACACATCCTAGTGGTCTCACCTTAAATACTTATGGTTAGAATTTGGCTTAAAATCTTAATGCACTATGTTTCAAATCCCTGCCAAAACTTTAAAAACAACTACTTTGGATACTCTTATTCATTCAAGTGTCAAATCCCTCTGACATGCACTAAATTCTTGGTGCTAAGGTCATCTTGTGATGAATTCCACAGCCTAATATCACATCTTGTGAAATAATAATTCCTTTTATCACTTGAATTACTGCCAAAAAGAGCTCAGGTAAACAAAGGGGAAGTGGGACAGGTAATCAATTTTAATCATGTTTTGCATTTGTATTTTTTAGTTCTTTTCCTAAAAAGTGGGGGAGAGGGGAGGTGATTCTCATTGGATGGTAAGCATTAAAACATGTTGATTTCCAACTAAATATAGCCTTTACATTAAATGTGCATTTCTTATTTACTATTCGTGATTTTGTATCACTCTATTTTGATGAAAATTCAAATTCAATTAAAAAATGAACAAAAGCATTTTACATTTTTGTATTAAATAAAACTACCTTAAAGTGCTAGACACACAAAAAAAAATCAAAACATATTTTACATTTAAAACTAGCTGATTTTTTTTAAAAAAAAAAAATAGCGTCTATAGTTAGTGAACTGAACTGTTTCCAGTCAACGCGTCCTTTAAGATTTTAGAACTAGTACATCTCATCTGTTCACAGCTACTTTTTATTCATAGATTTGAAGAGGAGAAACAAGCTTTCCTGCTTTTTCAATTCCCAGGTGTCATAAACAGATAGCTACGGGTTAATGTTTCTTTTACCTGTAAAGGGTTAACAAAGAGAATCACACACCTGACCAGAGGACCAATCAGGAAACGAGATTAATTTCAAAAGTGGCGAGGATTTTGGGGTGTCCTTCTTTTGTCTGTCTCTCTCTGTTCTGTGCTTCAACTTCGGTCTCGCTACAGAGTAGTAATTTTCTATCTTCAAGCTCTTCTAATCTTCACGTTCCAAGTTGTAAGACAAAGGTAGATAAAACAATAGCTTTTATGTGTTTTTTGTATTTACATGTGTGTTAGTTGCCTGGAATGTTTAAATTGTATTTCTTTGAATAAGAGGCTGTTTATTCATATTTTTTTTTAAGCAATTGAACCTTCGTATATTTTTATCTTGATTACAGAGAGCATTTTTATGTCTTGTCTTTCTTTTGATATAAAGCTTTTCTTTTAAAAAACCTTGTTGGTTTCTTTTCCTAAGTGAGTCGTAGGGAACAGAAATCACCTGTGCCAGGAATTACGGTTTCTCTTCAGGGAAAGACTGGGTAGGGGGAAAAAGAAGGAGGGGGGAAGGTAAATTGCCCTCTCTGTTTTGTAATTCAAGGAGTTTAAGTACAGTAATCTTCCAGGATAACCCACGGAGGGGAAGCCTGGGGAGGAAGTAAAGAGAAGACAAGGGGAGTGGGGTTATTTCCCTTTGTGGTAAGACTCAGGGCATCTGAGTCTTGGGGTCTCCCCAGGGAAGGTTTTGGGGAGACCAAAGTGAGCCAAACCTTGTTATTTCTCCTAGAAGAAATCTAGATGGGAATATATTCACATCAACCAGAAAATTGTCCCCAAATTAGATTGTGCAGAAGTTTATCTGCTGTGTTACATGAACGGTGAAATGAGAAGTTCCATATCTAGACACTAAAATGAAAAGCATGATGATCAAGGCAACATAATGGGTCTCTAGATACCAAAGATGATTCAGGAACAGCAGGATTCAAAATAGATTTTGTAGAGTGCTGTATTGTGTCTACACACCTGGCCAGCCTGCAAAAATTAGGCTGTATCTTTTTGTATCAACAGTAGAGTGAGGCACAATAAAGTAATCTGTCCCATGGTATCAAGGAATCCACAAATCTGAATGATGGCAACAAGGTTAGAACAACAAACAAGGAATCAGGAGACCTGGGTTCTATTTGAGCAAGTTACTTTAACATCTGTCCTTCAGTTTCGCCTTCTGGGGATTCTACTTCCATACCTCCATTTGACAAGCTAAATACATTAAGGTTTGAGACACTTCAGATATACTTTGTTATAGCCATGGTATAGCGAAAGATTATGAAAAACTTCACCCTCCTCACCCCTATTAAGAGGAAATCCATCTATATTGGTAAATCTGCACTGTGACTTGGAGTTACTTGAGAGAGAAGTAAAGGAGGAATTTTGCTTCAATCCCAAGCCAAAAGATGTCATTTCCAGCTTTTGGAGGAAACAAAGCAAGTTTAATAGGCCCCCAAACAAGCTGCCCTTGGGAAGGTTCCTCTTCAGAGATATGTAACCAGTAGTACTGCACTACTCAGGAAGCAGAAGTTAGAAGCACAGGCCAGTGGAGAGAGACCATGGGCAAGAAGTGGAACAAAGACCTCCATACGCAAGGAACTGCTGAGCCTACACACGAAAAAACCAGTGCAAGAAGGCAGAGAGCGCAGAGTGGAGACCCAAGCTCCTAAATACTGATAGTGGCTGATGATGCCATCACCATCTAAAGTGCGGTGTCCAGTTTTTTTGCCTCTTAGAGAGACAGCTGACATCAAAAAGGTCCATGAAAATGGTATGGTGGGGCTTGCATAAAGATCACAGTGAAAACTTTCAGTACCACCTTAATACCCAGTCCCATATCAGAATAAGGGGATGAGTGGTGAAATTAAAAGGGCAGTGTGATTAGAAAAAAAAAAGTAAGTACTGTTCTGCCAGATGTAAATACTAAGGCTGATGCTTTTTAAAAACAGAGCGGAATATTTTAATGGTCATTAACATTCACAACTTTACAAGGCCAGACATAAAACTAATAATACATTTCACTGGTTATTTTCATCCTTCCCCTATCGCTTTATGTATGGGTCACCTCCAGAGGCATAATGCTATACTGTGAACCAATGGTCTCATCCATTCCGCCAAGTTTTATGATACCCTGAATTTGTATCGAAACCAGAAGACAAATACAGACAGAAACTTTCCAGAGTCTGCAGTGCAAATTATCACGTTACACCTTCCTGAGCTCAATACAGAAGACAGCCTGGAAATCTTACCTCTCCTCAGGAAACTCCTCTAAGTACTGTTCAACTCTATTGTACAAAGGATAAAGTCCCTCAATATCCAGCATGTCCAGCATCTGAGCCTGAAGGGTTTTATAAAGGAGACAGCCCCGTGGTAAGCCAGAGCTCTCCATTTTATTTTTACCTAGAAAAAAAAAGTATTTTCAAATTACGTAGTTTGAAAAAAGGATAACTGTTTTTACATAATAGACCCAACTATTCCCCAGCTTGATCAGCTGAAGGAAAAGCTACCGGCTAATTCTTAGGTTTAAAACAGTAAAATCGTAAGAGATGGGCATTCAATGTTTCACATTTTGAACTACTATATTATGTATAACACTAGAGTTTGACTGTGCAGTGAATCTTATGGGATGGAATCAGATTTTCTTTTTTTCATGGCAGAACACTCAAAGAAAAAAAAAGGGCAAAACAGAAAAAAATCTCCCTCACACATTTCCATGCTCTATCTTACACTACCAGAAATATTCAAAGACACAAGGGGCAGTTCAGCGCCTCACCTCCCCTTTGTGCTTTTGAAAATATCCCCCCGAAGAGTCAGACTGATTTACAAGGTAATCTAGACCACATAAAGTCATACAGCATTTCAGATCTTGAGTAGCTATTATACATTGTAGAAAACTGTACTGACGTCAAAAAAAAAAAAAAAAAGGCTCTCCCCCAAGAAATTCAACTCAGGAGTTCAACTTAAAGAAAAATCTCAGTCAAAACAGTAACATGGGTATGTAATGCAGCACCTGAAATGTTAGAATCAAGCACATGCACTGAATGCCAACTGCTGCTTAGAAATGGTTCCACGATCACATAGTGGTGCACTATAGGAGCTGCGTCCCAACCAGCGGCAATGTCTTGAAGACCAATTGCGCTTTTGCAAGATTAGAGTAGAGTAGTGAGGAAGTAATGCGCTCTGCCCCACCCCCCACAACTCCCAATCCTTATTTCCATTTCTCACACATATACACCCTTTTCCCTTTTAAATACCCACCTCATGCAGAAAAAAACACAAAAATTAATCCAAACTAAACTAAGTTAAAATAGCAGCTAAGGCAAGAAACTCTACAGTGTTTTTAGACACAGTATTGTAATTCGTAGGAGCACAAATTTTTTCTTTCATTTTTCTCCATTACTGCTTTTACATGCTTGCACTGATGAGTGGAGTTTCGTCATCAGTAGATGCACTACTAAAAAGTATTAATTCAAATTTAAATTCAGTCAAAATCAATTATCTAGAGTGAATGTAAAAGAATTTTAGAGTAGTGGGTTTTCAGCCCATAAACTTTCTTGTGTTTAAACAGGTAACAAAGCTCCCACTCTTGTTGCTTCAACTCTCACCCTAAGTAGCACACAGAAAAAAAATGCAGTGATCTGAATCACTGTATTATGTACCCTGAATTATATTACAATATATTTCATTACTGTGAAACAATTCTTACCATTTCTTACCAGCTCCTTACTGAAAGCACTTGCTTCACAGTAGCTCCTTCCTCGTGAAATGGGAACCGTTTTCACATTACCTGCCCTGCAGGCATCAGTACTACTAAGTAGAGTCATTGTTATTACATGGATTAATTCTTTAATAATCGTCCTTGTACAATGTGGTCCACTGACCATCCCATTTGCAGGAAAGAAGAAAGGTTTTAAGTGACGAGCAAGTTCATTCCAGTCAGAGAGAGAGTCCTGATCATCCTTACAGCCATAAATTAGTTCACCATTCTATAATTGAGCAAAGAAATACTTATGCATTTCAGAAAGTCCAAATATGAATATTTAATTATAAAGCACGCCGAACAGACTCATTAAGTGTAAGATTTAACAGTTGAAGAGGCATGTTTCAGTGGATACAAGGAGAGAGTCTGATCATGTAACAAAGATGGTTACAATATATGTTACTCAGAAGAAATACATTAAAATTATTGAACAACTGCATCAATTAGACATTTATCAGTCACAAATGCAATACTGCATGCTGGGGTAAATTGTCTAGTAGGTTCTTAGCTGCTAGACAAGGCACAGGTGCTGAACAAACTCCAGAAGGAAAAGTGACTTGGTTCATAAAGTTTAAGAGTAGGAAAGTTTAAAATTGTTCAAAATTGAAATATAAAATTGGTTTATTAGTTGCACAGAACACTCTTCCCACCCCATAAGTTTAACCATAAGCCATAAGACTTTTTTTTTCATAGACATTGAAAAAAACCCACTACATTGACTTCAATAGACTTTGAACAATAGGCCCGTAACAATTTAGTTAGAGTGGCACTGATGGGTTTGGTTTCCCCCCATTACCACCACTTTTAAAAATCAAATTACCAATGCTTCAACACAGCTGAAATAATTTAATTGGAGTTATATCTTATATTGGAGAGCTATTTTGTTTTATGTTGGAAATAGCTCACACACAGAGAGAGCTTGTTTTCTAGAATTAACACATATGCATGTGATATCTCCATAGTCTACAGAGTAGTGTTCATGTACTGCTATATGTTTTTGCTGCATCAGTTGTGGGCAATTAAGTAACATTTAACTTCCTCTACGGAGAAGAAATGTCGCTATATTCTTAAGTAAACGATGTACAACATATTCCACACGTTATGAAACTATGTGCAAAAATATACCCTTCAAGGAGCACTCAAAATTGCAACGTTTTGAAAAATACCTTATATTGAAAGGAAAAACCCAATCATGCATGCAGTAGTTAGGATATTACCTGTGGATGCTGTAATACAGTCCCATCGGCTTCATTATATCTTCAAGACTTTTCCAACAAAAATTAAGTGAGATATTGATTTACCTTCCATAAAATCAAATCTACATACATCTTTCCATACTGCGATTAGAAAGTTTGAATACAGAAAATCCTCAACTAAATATCTAGTGGGGTTTTGAATATTCAGATGTTAAGTTAAATGGACCCAATAATTTACAAGATAGTATAAAAAACATGCAAGCAATTTCAGTCCATCTTACCTTAAATATTTTTAAATTGTTCTGTGCCTCCTGTAATAAGCTTTTCAAGGCAAAGTGCATTCTGTGTTTATTTCTAGAGAAAAATTCATATGTAATATTTTAACAAAAAACACACACACTGTTCTCATTATATTACCATTACAGTAGCACTAGGACCCCAAAAGGCCAACCATTCATCCCCCACGCTGAATATATTCCCATATCGTTACTGAAGATGAAGCCAGTACAAAGAAAGAGATACCATAAAAGAGCAAACAAATCTGAGTAGTATCCAAGTTCTTGTGAGGTCTGATGTTTTGCCATCTGGACCACATACAATAATTAACAGCTACTGAGTTAAATTCTAGAGGTTTAAAAACAAAGATGCAAGAAAAGCACAAATATTGTTGCTATAAATCATAAAACATTTGTCAGCACTTGTGCTCCTTAACCTAAGACAAAATTCAACCTAATTTAAGACAACTAGCTATAAAGACACACATAGTCAGCAAATCACTGGAATTAAAGTAAATATTTTCTTACCCTGAGAAGAGATCTAGGGGACAGTATTTGCTCAATCGCTTCCATTTTCCATTTGCTACCTATTGAAACACATATCACTATGAATGCTCTCAGTTAATACAATAGTAAGTTTATGAAATACTCATTAGTTTTGTCTTAAGGAGCTTCAGAATATTTAAATCCTTTAGACATACTATTTCTGGCCAGTAGAGGGCTACATTCTCTTCATATTTAAACTCTACAGCAGTTCAGTTAAATTCCATAACAGCATTAAAAGGGGGAATCTCACATATTAGGAGTAAGGTCTATTCTAGGCAAAACTCTAATATTTAAATAAGGCATTAGTACATGATGTACATATTAATGGCTAAGTGAATGATTTCAGTGTTTGTTGTTACACACTGTGGCTGATGTAATCTTTTACTGGAACAACTTCAGCTGGTCAGAGAGAAAAGCTTTAAAGCTACCACAGAGCTCTTTGGACACCCACGGACATTACATGACTTCCTGGACCACGTTTACTGAAAAGTACTTGAAACTTAATTTGACATGGCAGTTTACCACACTGGCAACTAAAACTGTCAAAGCTGAGCAAAGATATTACCCTTGTTTGTTTCCAAATTCCCACAAAGTTTCTACATCTCCAGCTATATACTCACATTCCCTCTCATGCTCACATCCAGCATCTCAGTGACACTTAAATACCTACCTCTTTAACTATCAAGGAAATAAGCAACACATGTACATGTTTCAACAGGAAAGCAGGATTTCAGCAGCATGTTTATAATAAAACTAAGCACAGTGCCAGTAAGAGGAAAAGCAGGCTGAATATTTAAACATTTACCTTTAGGTGCTGATGCATGCAATAACGACACACCTTGTGCTTTATCTCCTGCGAAACATGGCTAGAGAAAGGAATGAACCCACATTTCGGCTGCAAGAAACAAAAACATTTAAAATGCATTTTAATAGATTTATTTACATGTCTTTTTTTTAAATCTATACCTTTCCTTCTCTCATATATCATATCTAATTAAAGGACTTTAAAGAGATAGAGAACAGGCAATATCTATTACCAAGGTTAATAGGTCATGCTCATATTTTCCTTGCAGAGGTGCTGACTCCAGGGCTGGAGCTACAGACGTTAATTTTTCAGTGTGCCAGGGGTGCTCACTGCTCAACTCCACTCCACCCTTTCCCCCAAGGCTCCTGCCCCTTGCCCCACACCTGCCTTGCCCTCGCCCCTTACCCCCCAGAGCCTCCTGCACGCCATGAAACAGCTGACTGTGGTTGGCGGGAGGGAGGGGGAGGCGCTGATCAGCAGGGCTGACAGCAGATGGGAGGCGCTAGGAGTGGGAGCTGATGGGGGGCTGCTGACATATTACTCTGGCTCTTTGGCAATGAACACTGGTAAATTCTGGCTCCTTCTCAGGCTCAAGTTAGCCACCCCTGAGCTAGCATTTGCAAAAGGCAAAGATTATTGCTCTACCTAGTACCTGCACAGTTTTTCAGACTAAATATATAGTTACCATATACTTATATTTTTAAAAGAACGCAGGAGCAGCAATTATTTTTTCCCCATATTTAACAAATTCACCTTGATCTCCACGCACAGGATTGGCCGGTGTTCCACAAAATGATAGGTCTGCAGTCTGGTGAGGTTAGGAAGGCACATAGCATAGCCACTAAGAGTGTCCAAGTCTTTATCACAGCGAGATTCTGGAAAAATAGAGAAAAGTAACAGTTTGTGTACATGTTTATTTTACACTGCAGAAAAGAGGGACCATCAAGAAAGGTAAATGTAGGACACAGCCATTATTTACCACTGATTTTAAAGTAAAGAAAGACACAGCACTAGCTGTCCTCCCAGTATAACTCAAGGCATCATGGTATAAATCACCCTGAATAAAGCCTCAGTTGGAAGTGGGCTAGGAAGAGACAGACTATTTTCTTATGAGATTCATGAGGACATGTAAGCGGCTAGGCCTTATTTCAGCATGGGATGGTAACTCAGATGCAATCCTACTCCTGCTCCTAGCATATGATCAAGTGAACATATCACCAGCTTCAGTGCACAGTCTCTTAGGGTGCACCAGTTTAACTGAATAGATTTGGACCAGATTTAGTTAAACTGATGCAAAATCCTCACGTAGATGCACTTAAAACCGGTTTAACTCTTGCTTAAATCACTTGAGCTTGCACTGAATTAAACTAAACCAATAAAAGCAAGGATTAAACCAGTTTATGTCTACATAGCAGGTTTGCACCAATTTATCTAGGATGACTTCAAATCAATTTAGTTAAAGTGGGCAACTTTACAAATGTAGTCCAGGCCTCATGCTGCTAGGAAGAAAGGAAGAGGAGATGGACAACTGGGAGGAAGAAATACGGAAGACAAAGAAAACTTATCCTCTCCTAGAATCACATCTGTCACTGACAAGTAGTACTGCATCCAGAAAACCCAGCTTGGGCATTAGAAATGGCAGCAGTGATAACGTAAGGCCAAATGAAATGACCAAAACTAAGAAAGAAATGGAGCCCACCCTTTACTTGTAAATGATGTTCTCTCCTGCTCACATCTGTCACTTCACGCTCCCCCCACCCTTTTTTTTTTTTTTTTTTTTTTTTTTTTAAATCAGTGGAAGAGGGTTTGGTCCGTTTGATACAATCTTACACTTCACGAGACACTGTCTCAGAAAGAACATTCCTCTCCAGAAGGGGGGACAGATTTTGTTCTTCCTTTCCAGATTTACTATCAGATAGGTGCAAAGGTTCTTCAAACTGGAGAACAGATTCCCCTTGGGTGGGAAGGAACGTATTCTAGCGAGGGCAGAGAAGCTTAAAGATTACAGAAAAAACAATCACAACACACACACACACACCTTACAGTGCACATTTTATCTAAATGGCAATGAATAATAGTGCAAAGATGGATTCCTCCAAACTAATTAGGCCTCAGATGGCACTTGACTCCAGATGCTGCTGTACATTTGACAGATTAATCCATTTGCATGATTGTGGTGTGCACATTTAATTGTAGTATGGACCACAATCACGTTTTGGTTTCACAAGTACTGGAAGGACCATCAAGAGGGTCATCTTCAGCCAGACCCCTGCACTCACTGGGCAGGATTTAGTATTACGTAGACCATTCCTGACTAGGTGTTTGTCTAACCTGCTCTTAAAAATTTCCATGATGCAGATTTCAACCTCCTAGGCAATTTATTTTCCATGTCTTAATCACCCTGACGTTAGGAAGTTTTTTCCTAATGTTCCAAACCTAAACCTCCCTTGCTCCAATTTTAAGCTATTGCTTCTTGTCCTATCCATCAGAGGTTAACGAACAACCAATTCTTCTCCCCCTCCTTGTTAACAACCTTTTCTTGTACTGAAGTATGTCCCTCTCAATCCTCTCTTTCCATACTAAACAAACCCAATTTTTCACATCTTCCTCACAGGTCAGTTTCTAGACCTTTAATCAATTTTTGTTGTTCTCTGCTGCCCTCAATTTGTCTACATCTTTCCTGAAATGGCACCCAGAACTGGACACATACTCCAGTGAGGCCTAATCGCGCAGAGTTAGAGCCAGAAGAATTAACTTCTCATGGCTTGCTTACAACATCCTGTTTAATAATCCGAACATGTTTTGCTTTTTTGCAAACAGTGTTACACAGTTGACGCATATTTAGGTCTGTGTTGGCTCCACTATGAACCCCAGATCCCTTTCTGCAGTACTCCTTCCTAGGCAGTCATTTTCCCCTTTTGTAGTGTGCAAACTTGATTGTTCCTTCCTAAATGGAGCACTTGTGCACTTGTCCTTATTTAATTTCATCTTTATTTACTTCAGCCAGTTCTCCGTTTGTGCCAGATCATTATAAGTGCCACTCTCTCTACCATTACCTAAATAAGTGGATGAAGCTATTGAACAGAACCTTGATGCGAACTGATCCCTGCAGTACCCCACTCATTATACCCTTCCAGCATGACTGTAACCCTGATGATTACTTCTCTTGGGAACCGGCAAAGAGTCCTGTGGCACCTTATAGACTAACAGACATATTGGAGCATGAGCTTTCGTAGATGAATACCCACTTCTTCAGATGCATGTCACCCACAAAAGCTCATGCTCCAATACGTCTGTTAAGTCTATAAGGTGCCACAGGACTCTTTGCCGCTTTTACAGATCCAGACTAACACAGCTATCCCTCATACTCTTTGGGAACTGTTTTCTAAACAGTTTTGCCCCCATCTTATAGTAGCTCCATCTAGGTTGCATTTCCCTAGTTTGTTTATGAGAGTCATGCGAGACAGTATCAAAAACTCCACTAAAGTCAAGATATACCCCCGTCTACAGCTTCCCCCCCATCCACAAGTTTTGTTACTCTGTCAAAGAAAGCTATCAGGTTGGTTTGACAATTTGTTTTTGACACATCCATGCTGTTATTCATCACCTTATTATCTTCTAGACATTTGCAAATTGATTGCTTACTTATTTGCTCCATTATATTTCCAGGTACAGAAGCTAAGCTGACTATTCCCCAGGTTGTCCTTATTTCCCTTTTTATAGATGGGCACCATATTTGCCATTTTCTAGTCTTCTGGAATCTCTCTCATCTTCCATGACTTTTCAAAGATAATCGCTAATGGCTCAGATATCTCCTCAGTCAGCTCCCTGAGAATTCCAGGATGCATTTCATCAGGCCCTGGTGACTTGAAGACATCTAATTTGTCTAAGTAATTTTTAACTTTTTTTTCCCTATTTTAGCCTCTGATCCTACCTCATTTTCACCGACATTCACTATGTTAGACAGCCAACCACCATCAACCTTCTTGGTGAAAACCGAAACGAAGAAGTCATTAAGCATTTCCACATTTTCTGTTATCTTCCCCCCACTCGTTGAGTAACGGGCCCACCCCGTCCTTGGTCTTCCCCTTGCTCCTAGTGATTCTGTAGAATGTTTTCTTGTTATCCATTATGTCTCTAGTTAGTTTGATCTTGTGCTGTGCCTTGACCTTTCTAATTTTGTCCCCACATACTTGTGTTATTTGTTTATATTCATCCTTTGTAATTTGACCTAGTTTCCACTTTTTGTAGGACTCTTTTTTGATTTTTAAGTCATTGAAGATCATTAAGCAAGGGTGGTCTCTTGCCATACTTCCTAACTTTCCTACACAGAGTTGGATAGTTTGGTATATGTACTTGTGTGGTGTGGGGGAAAAGAGGTAGCATAAACTACTACAGACACAAAGAAGGGGGGCTGCAATCAAGTAAGTTTGTGCTGGTCTGTAGTATGGTATCTGAATGTCATTGGTAACCACAATGTGTTGACACAAACTATATGAAAAATGTGACAGGCTATAACCATGTTTATAACAGACCATTTCAAATATAATTACAAGCCATAGCATAGACAAGGGATATTCTTCCAGTGTTTAATAATTATCTCTTTGGTGCTCACCAAATGCAGCATCCCTACTAGTGTATAGTGATCAACAGAAAGACAGGGCTTGAACAGCTGAATTTTCTTCAGCGCTAGGCATAATTTCTAAATTTTCTTAAGAGAAGCATATTCTGCCACACTTCTATTACTGAAGAATCTAACAGCATGAGACATTGTAGCAGAACAGTTACAGAAGTTAACAACAAAGGACACTTTCAGAGGGAGCACTACTGAAGAAAGAGGGGGTTAGACACTTATTCCACATTCAGAACAGAATACAACTGCACTCTTGGGAGCATCCAGCTTACTCAGTTTTATTTCTAAAAGTCATCACAAATTACATGGAAACAAAAACCTAATCCTTCATAAATTACCTATTATTTCCATGTAGTCAGTATATTCATTCCTCATCACCAGCCTTTTCAAAACAGAAGGCGCTTCTGAAGTGAAGCCACACACAACTGTTTTCCAAAATGAAAATGGTCATATCTTAATAAACCATGACATAATTCCTGTTTCAGAAACAATGTCCGCTTCCTGTTTGAAGACTGTTCTGGGAATCATGACAAGGCCCAGAGTGTAGCTTACTTACATAAAACGTAATGAAATTTTAACTCATCATCTCTTCCCATCCCACCCCAGACACACACTCAGCCGCCCCTAGGACTCTGACCCATTATATCTCTCAGAGCTGGATTCTTAGTGGAGAAGGGAAAACACTGCAGTTACGGGACAATTATACTGACTGCAGACGTTCCAGAAAAAGAAAAATGGAGAAAGAGGGAAATTAGACAGAATTTTACCACATCAGAAGAGCTTCCTAAATTCAGAAAATGAGGTTCAGTGTATAAGCAGTAGCTAGGACCCAAGAGACAATGATGATTTCTTTGTTACATGTTTACATGAAATCCAGCTTCTTCCTCACTTGTCTCTGAGGGTATAGATAAGAAAATTGCTTTAGAGGGCTGATCAATAAATATTCATCAAGTCAGGGATACAAAAATAAAACAAACAGGGTTGTTCCAAAACCACTAAAATTATTACAGGGGCTGATGAAATGCTGATTCTTCCACCAAACCTAACTCCATGTTGAGTACTAAGTATACAATTGCCACGTAGTTCCTTAGGCTTTTTTATACTGGAAGGTTAAATCAAAACTGGTCAGTTCAAAATTAAGTCACTATCAATGGGATATCTCCCATCATTTTATTACCAACTTCTGCAGTTTCACAGGATGCAGACCCAGTGGTAGCACTCAGATAGGGCAAAGTTATTTTACCACTTGTCTACTGAATTTTACTTCTGGGGGAATTCTGTGTCACTGCATATGCGCAGAAATTATGTCCTCTGCAGATTTCTTTGTTTCCCCATAGAAAAATGACTGACAGGGAAGAAAAGGGAAGCCACAAGAGCAGTCACGCGACCTTCCCCAGCAGTATGTTTTGGGTCCCCCAGGCAGCCAGCAGAAAGATTAATCATTATGGGGCATGGGACAAGGTTGGAGAAGACCTGTTCCCAACCCTGTGCCAGGCTCAGCTGCTAGCCCTGGCTGGGCAGGGGAGGACAGGACTTCCTCTTCCCCTGCTGGTTCAGACCCATCCCCAGATTTCTCCCAGAGCTGCACTTCTTGCCCATCGTGGCTCTCCACTGGCCTATGCTTTAACTTCTGCTTCCTGAGTAGTGCAGTACTACTGGTTACATAGCTCTGAAGAGGAATCTTCCCAAGGGCAGCTTCTTTCGGGACCTATTAAACTTGTTTTGTTTCCTCAAAAGCTGGAAATCATATCTCCTTGGCTTGAGATTGAAGCAGAATTGCTCCTTTGCTTCTCTCTCAAGTAACTCCAAATCACAGTGGGGGAGGGGGAGGAGAGAGATCCCTGTATAGAGAGCTGCTCCTCCTTCCACCCAACCCTCGTGCATCCAGACCTCTTCATACCCAGACCCTCCCACTGATCCTCACCCCTACACTCAGAACCCCCCCCAATGAGCCCCACTCCCCCTGCACTTTGACCATCCCAACGAGATACTTGCACCTAGATCCCACTCCACCGAACCCCAATCAGCCGCACCTGAATCCCAATACCAGAGCCCACTCCCCCAGCATCTGGACACCCCCCCGCGAACCTCCCACATCTAGACCCCCCCCCCAAGCTCTATACTCCCTCACTCAGTCCCAACCGCTGCAGCCCCAACCACTTTCACCTGAACCTCCCCGCTGCAGAGATCCACAAAAATTACAACCCAGAACCCCCAGTAAGCCCTGCATCCAGATTCCCCCCAGCACCCAGATCCCCCACTGACCGCCCACACAACCCAGATTGCCCCCCAGCAGAACCCTCTCAATGCACACTGGATTCCCTCCCCTCCTCCACTAAGCCCCTCCACATTGAAATTCCTCCTTGCTGAGCTGCCTGCCCACACCTGATGCAGCTGCATGTGGTGGGGGGGGGGTTTCTGGAGCAGGCCCAGTCATAGAATTTCAGGAGTTGGAAGGGATCAGGAGGTCATACCATCGCAACCCCCTGCTCAAAGCAGAAGACCAATCCCCAGATGGATTTTTGCCTCACAATCCCTAAATGGCCCCCGTCAGGTGAACTCAAAACCCGTTTTTAGCAAGGCCGAATGCCAAACCACTGACTATCCCCAACCCATCAATGGATATTAGCCAAGATGGTCAGGAACATGACCCCATGCTCTCGACACCTCTAAATCTCTGGTTGTCAGAAGCTCGGACTGAATGACAGGGGATGGATCACTCTGCAATTGCCCTGTTCATTCTCTCTAATGCATCTGGCACTGGCAACTGTTGCAAGACAGGATACTGGGCTAGATGGACCATTCTTCTGACCCAATATGACTAGTCTTATGTTCTTATAATATACTCTCACACATACGTGTGGGAACCTAACATTGTTCATAGATTCATAGACTTTAAGGCCAGAAGGAACCATCATGTTCATCTAGTCTGACCTCCTGTACATTACAGGCCACTGAACCTCACCCATCCACTCCTGTAAGAGAACCCTAACTGCTGGCTGAGTTACTGAAGTCCTCAAATCACGGTTTAAAGACTTCAAGTTACAGAGAATTCACCATCTACAATAGTTGCAACTTGCAAGTGACCCGTGCCCTATGCTGCAGAGGAAGGCAAAAATCTCTCAGGGTCTCTGGCAAAATTCCCTCCCTACCCCAAATATGGCAATCATTTAGACCCTGAGCATGTGGGCAAAACCCACATTGCTGAACCACGCTAGACTAATAAATCACTTTGGCTCCAATTTTGCAAGGATTTATAGAATCATAGAATTTAGATGCTTAAAGTTAAAAATTGGATAGAGACGAAGGTGCTTTGAACTACCAATTGCCACTATCTCATTTGCAAACTGGTGTGGTTTCTTTCTACTCCATTTAGACAGCTCAATGCAAACACAACTGGCTGCTCTTCCTGCACATTTAGTTGTCCCAATGTATTCTGAAGAACATGGTTGGGCACTTGACCAAACAATTCAGAACTGGAGAACATGTGATCTGTTTTGTAACTGTTTGAATGCCTCCCTATGTCTGTGATCCTAATGCCTGGGAATGTTATTTTCAACCCTTCCTTTGAAGAAAAAAAAAAAAAAAATGTGCACGACTCCCATATTCTCTAACTTTTTGATTAGGTAAGGGACATTTGCTCAACAGATGGTCACTCTCTCTGAAGTTTGCTACTTGAGTCATAAGGACCATAGATTTGTCTCTGGCCCATGCTGATGGAAGCTGTTCATGGAACTTGCAAAATAGAGTAGGAGATTGCTCCAAGCCTTCTCATCGAAAGAAAAGACTCCCCACTGACTTCAACGGGTACTGGATCAGGCCCTCAGGGCACACTGAAATCCAGTTCCATGAGAACTTTGGTTCCGAGAGGTCTGAGAAGCCAAGAGTAGCTTCAGATTGTGCAGCAAAAGATCTTCTCTCTGAATGAAAAAACCAAAGAAGACATGGTAACACCACCACACCATGTAGCTCCTCTTCCACAATACAGGTCTGTCACAACTTACGCGCATTTAACATGCACGATTTCGGCTTTACACTGTAGGGCCAGAGTCGGGCACGGTGTCACGGTTGAGTGCAGCCTCACCACTGAGTCCGTGTCCGCGGTGGGGAGAGCTGCACAATGATCTCCCACCTCTGTGCAGCCAGTGGCCTGTGTGCCTCAATGCCATGCTGGAGCCTCCAAATTTAATTGCACAGAATTTTTAATTTTTGATGCAGAATGCCCTCAGGAGTAACTGATTAGACGTTATAGTGGTTGAAACTAGGACTGTCAAGTGATTAAAAAAATTAATCGCGATTAATTGCACTGTTAAGAGTACAATTTATTTAAATATTTTTGGATGTTTTCTACATTTTCAAATATATTGATTTCAATTGCAACACAGAATAGAAAGTGTACAGTGCTCACTTTATATTTATTTTTTACTACAATATTTGAACCATATGGATAAAAATCAGTGATTAAAAAAACCATTTTTTCATTAAATGCTTTTTGAGGAAAAAATTATCTAAAGTAGTTTTAATTAGGATACATTATAGCTCAAAGATATCTCATTATAAATTTTAATTCTATAGTATGAGACAATATATTCATGTAATGTTTAAGAAAAGTTTTGTAAATGAGTTCCAGTAGTTCATGGATTAGGGACGCAATCTTATGGGGCTCCAGGGGCTTCTATATAGATTATCTAGGTTAATCTTTCTACCTACCTAATAGGACTCAGTGCTCAGTCTAGAAGATACCATCAGAGATGCTTAGTTTTGCAGTTCTCAAGCTGTGGATTTGTGTCTCCAGAGAAAACATGCTTATTAACAGCAAAAATGTTTTTAAATAAATATATAGAGGTGAGAAATAACAGACCTCAACCCCATTGTCCCTCTGCAGTTGATAGATAAAATGATTTATGCTTGGCTGTTTTTGTAATGCTTGGCTGTTTTTGTGAAATGATTCTATGACGGGCTTTCATAACCTATGTCAAACATTGCTACGTACTTTGATCGAGGGGAACAACGTGGAATGTTTAACGTGTATCAACAGGCAAATAGACCTATGTACCCCACGTCTGCAAAACCCTGAAAATATGCTGTGTCAGTGTGGTCTGATATGATGTCAATAATGGTATATATATGTAGTACCTGCTATGCTTCGGGGTGTCACTCCTCTGGCATTAGTCGGGGAGGGCACCCGTCCAGCTGGTCGTCTAATAAAGGTCTGTATAAAACGCAGTCTTGTTCTCTG
This sequence comes from Chelonoidis abingdonii, assembly GCF_003597395.2. Lineage (NCBI taxonomy): Eukaryota > Metazoa > Chordata > Testudines > Testudinidae > Chelonoidis > Chelonoidis abingdonii. Next base: position 27,371,998 of record NC_133784.1, on the reverse strand, counting down.
TGCCTCCTTGGAGTAATTGACTAGCTCCGGGGATAACGAGCCCATTTGGCTAACGCAGTCCCTTACCTCTCTCTAAAAGTGCAAAGTTTCAAAAAGTTCAATGAATAGAAGATTGTTGGGGGCAGAATAGATCTGGACAAAGAGAAGAAGTCTGGAGATAAATGTGAGAAGGGAGGGACAGGCCATAGAGACAAGTGTGAAACTGTTTGAGCAGCATATTCCAGAAGTCTTGAGGTCTTTTTGGGTGTAGCCTTCATTGATTTGAGATCTACCATGCCATTCTCTCACTAGAAGGGAAAACCTATAACGGTAGCAGACCATAAAAGAGACTCCGTTTGGGTCTCATCTATCTCTGAGTTGCATTAAGGTTATAACACACAAGAATGCACTTTTATGTAGAAATCCAGGATTAAATCAAATCTTCCTAACTAGTGATTTAAATCATGATTTAAATGAAATCCACCCTGATTTGCACTGTAAAACACAAAAGAAATAGTATTTCAATTCACCTAATACAAGTACTTAGTGCAATCTCTTTATCATGAAAGTTGAACTTACAAATGTAGAATTATATACAAAAAATAACTGCATTCAAAAATAAAACAATGTAAAACTTTAGAACCAACAAGTCCACTCAGTCCTACTTCAGCCAATCACTCAGACAAACAATATTGGTTACAATTTTCAGGAGACAATGCTGCCCATGCCTTGTTCATATCACCTGAAAGTGAGAACAGGTGTTCACATGGCACTGTTGTAGCCGGAATCACAATATATTTACATACCAGATGCGCTAAAGATTCAGATGTCCCTTCATGCTTCAACTACCATTCCAGAAGGTATGCGTCTATGCGATAATGGGCTCTGCTTTGGATAACAATCCAAAGAGAGTAGAACAACGCATGTTCATTTTCATCATCAGGAGTCAGATGCCACCAGCAGAAGATTAATTTTCTTTTTTGGTGGTTTGGATTCTGTAGTTTCCATGTCAGAGTGTTGCTCTTTTAAGACATCTGAAAGCATGCTCCACTCCTTGTCCCTCTCAGATTTTGGAAGGCACTTCAGATTCTTAAACCTTGCGTCAAGTGCTGTAGCTATCCTTAGAAATCTCACATTGGCACCTTCTTTACATTTTGTCAAATCTGCTGTGAAAGTGTTCTTAAAACAAGCATGCGCTGGGTCATAATCTGAGAGTACTATAACATGAAATATATGGCAGAATGTGGGTAAAACAGAGCAGGAGACATACAATTCTCCCCTAAGGAGTTCAGTCACAAATTTAAATCAACACATTTTTTTTTAACAAGCATCATCAGCATGGAAGCATGGCCTCTGGAATGGTGGCCAAAGCATGAGAGGGCATATGAATGTTTAGCATACCTGGCATGTAAATACCTCGCAACACCAGCTACAGAAGTGCCATGTGAATGCTTGTTATCACTTTCAGGTGACACTGTAAATAAGAAGCAGTCAGCAGTACCTCTCGTAAATGTAAACAAACTTGTTTGTCTTAGCAATTGGTGGAACAAGAAGTAGGACTGAGTGGACCTGTAAGCTCTAAAGTTTTACATTGTTTTGTTTTTGGGTGCAGTTATGTAACAAATAAAAAAATCTACATTTGTAAGTAACACTTTCATGATAAACAGATTGCACTATAGTACTTGTATGAAGTGAACTGAAAAATACTATTTGTTTTATCACTTTTACAATGTAAATGGTTGTAAAAAATATGAAGCGAGCACTGTACACTTTGTATTCTGTGTTGTAACAGAAATCAATATATTTTTAAATTTGAAACATCCAAAAATATTTCATAAATATCAATTGGTATTCTTTTGTTTAAACAGTGCGATTAATTTTGATTAAAAAATGTTCATCGCAGTTAATTTTTTGAGTTAATCGTGTGAGTTACCTGAGACTAATCAACAGCCCTAGTTAAAACATCTCTTCACAAGTGCTTCCAACATTACTAAGATTAGTGGAGATGGATTTGTAGTAAATTTGGAAAGAAACCAAACAGAAAAATCTAGACCAGTTATACCAAAGGATATTCCCAGCAAGAAACTTTTACTGCTTGGAATTTAACATACCTGCCAATAGATTAATACCATTACTAACAAATTTATCTTACTACTCAGTGATCACACAGATTTCTGTTTCAGAAGTACTGTCTTCATACCCCAGTCAAGTACATATTGTTTATACACGAATAATAGAATCAAATCAAAGGACTGGAAGGGACCTCGAGAGATCATCTAGTCCAGTCCCCTGCACTCATGGCAGGACTAAGTATTATCTAGACCGGGGTGGGCAAACTTTTTGGCCTGAGGGCCACATCTGTGTGGGGAAATTGTATGCAGGGCCACGAATCTAGGGTTGGGGCAGAAGGATGGGATGTGGGAGGGGGTGTGGTGTGCAGGAAGGGGCTCAGGGAAAGGGTTTGGGATGCAGGAGGGCTGCAGAGTGCGGGAGGGGGCTCAGAGAAGGGGGTTGGGGTGCAGGTTCTGGCCCAGCGCCACTTACCTCGAGCAGCTCTGGGGTGGCAGCAGCACACAGCGAGACTAAGGCAGGCTCCATGCCTGCCCTGGCTCTGCTCCTGGAAGTGGCCAGCATGTTTGGCTCCGGGGGGTGGGGTAGGGCAGGCAGCTCTGCTGCATGCTGCCCTTGCCTGTGGATACCACCCCCAAAGCTCCCATTGGTTCCCTATTCCTACTGCGGGGGGGCAGTGCCTGCAGGTGAAGGTAGCACACGGAGCTCTCTGCTCTCCCGCAAGCCCCTTCCAGGGGCTGCAGGGACATGGTGCCAACCACTTCCAGGAGCGGTGCAGAGTCAGCACAGGCAACCCTGTGGGCCAGACTGAAAGCCCTGACGGGCCAGATCCAGCCCATAGTCTGTAGTTTGCCCTTCCCTAATCCAGACCATCCCTGACAGGTTTTTGCCTAACCTGCTCTTAAAAATCTCCAATGAGAGAGATTCCACAATGTCCCTAGGCAATTTATTCCAGTGCTTAACCACCCTGCTTTTCCTAGTGCCCAACCATCCTAATGCCTTATCCATGTAAAAGACTGAACTATTACTTACTCTACAGAGTAAATGTGATGGAGATATTGTAAACGGCGTGGATCCCACTGTGTGTGCAAGAATCTCCTGTGTGCAAGATCTAAATCTTTTCTTTGGGGGCAGAACCTCCCTGTGCTCCTATGCAAGGGCACAAAGGGTGCAGCCACTGACACCCTCTGTCATTCCCTTGCAATCCGCAATTGGGAGATCTCTGAAAAATGGGAGGAGAGGGCAAGTTGTGGAATCCATACTAACTACAGTCAAATCACCACAGCTTCTGTAGGGCAGTGGTTCTCAAACTTTTGTACTGGTGACCCCTTTCGCACAGCAAGCCTCTGAGTGCAACCCCCCTTATAAATTAAAAACACTTTAATATATTTAACACCATTATAAATGCTGGAGGCTAAGCAGGGTTTGGGTGGAGGCTGACAGCTCACGAATCCCCATGTAATAACCTCGTGACCCCCTGAGGGGTCCCGATCCCATTTGAAAACCTCTGCTGTAGCATAACTATTCGTTCTTTGAGTATGCATCAGCATGGATCCCACTGTAGGAGATGGGAAAGCAGTCTTCTCACTGCACAGTGGGAATGAGGAGTTTCAGCTTCATTAGTCAAATAATGACCGAAGCACTAATCTCCCAAATGTGACATCTGATCTAGTTGCTAAGTCTAGAGCATGATGTTAGATTAAGGTCATTGGGTGGCTCCACTTTGCAGCCTTGCAGATCTCAGGTACTGTACACTCCTGAAGCAGACTGAAGATGCTGTCTGTGCTTTGTCGGAGATGGTCACAACACTCAGAGAGAGGTATTCCATAGCTATCTGATAAAATGGACATACGTGTGATCCATTTAGAGAATCTGAGAGTAGATGGCCTGGCCTTTTGAAGGGTCAGATTATGGTTACAAAGTGTTGATGAGACAAACTAAAAGGCTTGATCTTGTCAATGCAATAGAGTAAGGTTCTGGAGACATGCAGTTTGTCGTTTCTTTCCTCCCCTGTGGAGATTTGGGAAGAAGGCAGAGGAAGATTGACTGGGTCGAGTGGAATTCTGCAACCACCTTATGGTGGAATTTGAAATGTGATCACAGCATAACTATGAAAGAATTTATAGGGAGGTCCAACCGCGAGGGCTTGAAGTTCACTGACCCACCTTGCCAAAGTGACAGTAACCAGAAAGAACATTGCACAGGTACGATGGGATACTGTCAAGAGAACTGAGAAGAATGAGCAAATTCGCCAATATTCCTGTGAGGTGGACCTTGAAAGCTGACCACTAGATCAACATGCTTCAAGGGCAGCAAGTAGTCAAGGATCCTCAGGCTACGTCTTCACTATCCGTATCGGCAGGTAGCAATCGATTGCTCGGGGATCGATATATCGCGTCTCATCTAGATGGATATATCAATCCCCGAACGCGCTTATATCGATTCCGGAACTCCACCAACCCGAACGGAGTTGGAGTCGACATGGGGAGCTGCGGACATCGATCCCGCGCCGTGAGGACGGTGAGTAATTCGATCTTAGATACTTCAACTTCAGCTACGTTATTCATGTAGCTGAAGTTGCGTATCTGAGATTGATTTTCCCCTGTAGCGTAGACCAGCCCTCAGTATCAGTGCCTCTTCTGGACATTGATTGTTGCACTGTCCGTATGAAGAACCTTTTCTATTATGAGGAACACATCGTCCTTGTTGATGGCTTTCTGCTCTGGGAGACTGCTCCTAACAGATTAATGAAATCCTTAGCAGTACTGCTCAACCAATCACCATCCAATCTTTCAGGTGCAATGTCTGCAGATCTAAGTGCAGTATCTGACCACAATCCTGGAATATTATGTTCAGACAGGCTGGGAAATAGTTGTGAGGCAAAATCTGCAATAGATCTGACAGATATAACTAGCCTCAACCAGTAAAAAAGGATTACTGTCACCGTGGATGTGACCCTGGGGTGGGGGGGAAATGAGTGCAATGACATATAAAAGAGGCCTGAGTGCACTGTAGCAGGAATGTCTCTGGCAACAAACCCAGGCTCATGCCTCCTCTGAAGCAAATCCTGGGTATTTGGTGGCAAAAACGTCTATTGTGGGACTCCCCTGTTGACAGAATACTGGCCCCATGATGGGCTTTTGCAGTGACCACCAGTGGTTGGGTTACTAAATGCCTGCTGCAGAAGTATGCCAGGCTGTTGCTAACTCCCAGAAGACGCAGAGCCTATGGGGTTATTCTATGTTGATGACACTACAACAATAGCTTGATTGCTTCCTGGCAGAGGGGTGATGAACCAACTCCTCCCTGCTTGTCTATGTAGCTCATTGCAGATGTATTGTCTGTCAATATCTTCACCATCAAGTTCCATAGGATAGGTAGGAGTGCTGCACAAGCCAGTATCATGGGCCTGAGTTCCAGGAAGTCTATATGGAGATTCAAGGTGTCCTGGGATCAGGTGCCTTGCATGCGTAAGTGGTTCAGATGGGGTCCCCACCCAGTTCCTAATGCATCCATGAAGGATGTCATTGTCAGAGAGAGTACAGAGAATCAAATTTCCTTTCAGGCATTCTTGAAGTATAACCACCAACTAGGTTCCTGCTTGAGCTGGGACTGTGACCCTCTTCTTCAGCTGAAGTCCTTACACCACATGAAGTTATAGGAGCCACAGGTCAACCTGGACAAATGGCATCACATATATACACCAACATGTAGCCTAATAGTCCTGGGATAAGTAAGTACCATCTTAACTGGACTTCACTTTGGGTAACCTATTATCAAATCAACTGGACTGGAACATGTCCTCAGGGAGACTTTTTGCTAGCTGAGAGCTGATCATAGCCCCTGTGAACTCTATCATCTGTAATGGGTTGGGATATTTTCTCTTAGTTCACAAGGAAACTTAGCTGGGTGAACAATGAGAGCGCATACTCGAGGGCTGTTGCAGTCTCCCTCTGGGACTTGCCTCTGATCAGCCAATCTGACAGACAAGGATGCCCTGTCTCTGAATGTGCTGCTATCACCATTAGACATTTCATGAAGACTCTTGGTGCTGTAAGGAGTCTGAATGGCAGTAATATGTACTGGTAGTGGTTAGACCCAATGTGAATCTGCAGTACTTCCTGTGATCAGGAAGCATGGCTACATGGAAGCATGGATCTGCAAGCTGAGAACCATGAACTAGTCTTTAGCCTGAAGAGATGAGAAGATTGAGGCCCACATTACCATTCACAACCTGAGATGGCATAAATACTTGAGTTCCCTCAGCTCTAGGAGAGGATGAAGTTCTCCCCATTCCATTTCTTTTTGGGATAAAGAAAGTATGGGGAATAAAGGTAGGTATGTCCTAGTGATGATGAGAAGGAACAGATTTCCTGTAAGGGAAGCACTGAGATTATGGCACTCTCTCAGTACCAGAGTTTGAAGCTCAAATACTTAGTCTGCCAAGGGCAGCTGAGGTTGTGCCACCCCACACAGAAGAATCTGACCATCAGAAAATCAGTTCAGATGGGCTGAGTTCCTTTTGTCGTAGTTTCATACAGCTAGTAGAGAATTCTGAATAATTTCGCTGTAACTAAAGAATAGCAGGTCAGATATTTATTAGGTTCTGTCTTGCTGCCATAGGCAGTAGTAATGATCAAATGGAGGGTCGAGGGAGAATGCCTTTGTATGGACGAATGAGGAGGCAGAAGGGATATGCACTGTCCTGATGGATACAGTCATCCAAAATACTATGATCTCACATCCCTGTTGCACACGTGCAAATATAGTGGGATTCACACTGACATCACATTTCCAAAACAAAGAGTAAATTCCTACAGAAGCCCTCTCTAAAGCAGCAGAAACTCCCTGAAGTCCAGGCTGAGAGTCCACCAAAAACGGCAGCAGCAAAAAGATGGCCTTAACCTCTGAGGATAGGACAAGCAGCAATGGGTTTTAATTGCAGCAAGGAAGGTTTAGGTTGGATATTAGGGAAAAACTTCCTAACTGTCAAGGTGGTTAAGCACTGGAATAAATTGCCTAGGGAGGCTGTCGAAGCTCCATCATTGGAGATTTTTAAGAGCAGGTTAGACAAACACCTGTCAGGAATGGTCTACATGAGTGGTCACCAACCGGTCAATCATAATCGACTGGGCAATCCTAGAGGATCGTCCAGTCAATTGCGATCTCTGGCGGTGTAGTGTGGCTTCCGTTAAGGCAGACTCCCTGCCTACTCCAGCCCCATGTCACTCACGGAAGCGGGCAGCACAGCCCTGCAGGCAGGAATCTCCCTCCGGATGCTGCTCCTGCCTGCAAGCACCACCCCCATAGCTCTCATTGGTTTGAGCATTGGCCTGCTAAACCAGGGGTGAGAGTTCAATCCTTGAGGGGGGCCATTTAGGGATCTGGGGCAAAAAAATCTGTCAGAGAAGGTACTTGGTCCTGCTATAAAGGCAGGGACTGGACTTGATGACTTTTCAAGGTCCCTTCCAGTTCTATGAGATAGGAATACAGGTCGGTCACATCTTACGTGCATTTAACATGCGCGAATTCAGCTTTACGCAGTCAGCAAAAACAAAAAAGAGAAAAATAACAATTTAAATACTGTTCCTGTAGTGAAGTGATTCCGCCCGCCATTACACTCAATGTAATTTTGACTATACATGGTTTTCACTTTACGCACTGATTGCGGAACGTAACCCCAGAGTAAGAAAGATGAGACAGACCTGTATCTCCATTACAGACTAGATGACCTCTTGAGGTCCCTTCCAGTCCTATGATTCTTCCAACTGAAAGCACAGCCACTGAAATACAGCTTTCAACAAAAACTACTAAAATCTTTTGCTTTAAGGTGGGGAAGGATGACAAAGGAGTAAATTCTACAAAGATTAGCTTAATTACTTTAATGAATAAACACTAAATTGTTTGAAAGTTTGTTGCAAGCAGATCAAAAAGAAAATACTGGTGGAATAATATGTGCAGGCTCCATTTCAAGGAAAAATACACAATCAGAAGAAAACAGAAGACGACTTGAGTACATTAAAATACAATGAAAATGAAAATAAAATGAAAAAAGAAGTCAGCAATGGCAATATCATTAGCTTCAAGTCAAGTAGATGTTGCATACTCAGCTGGGACGGGCGAGAGTCAAAAAGCAAGCCTTGTATATCCAAGGAAACAAACATATTGCCTTTCTTACTGGCTTTAATATGAAAGACGTGTGAGTAAAAACTTCATGCCAGATGACACTGACCCATAAATCTCAAGCATCAGTGATTCCCACCTAAATTAGGTGTTTTTTTTAGAAAGATATACTGTATGAAAAACCTCTAAAGCCATTGAGGTTTGACTTGAAATATTTCCCTGTTAAAAACAAAATTGCTGTCCCAACTTGAACTTGACCTTATCAAGCTGTCATACAACCATAACATGTGATAGTGTTTTATAACTAAGAATCAGGGCTTGTCTTCACTACCAGGGAGATCGACGCTGCTGCAATCCATGTAGATGGTGTCAATATAACGGGTCTAGTGAAAACCCGCTAAATTGACAGCCCAGCGCTCTCCGGTCGACTCTGGTACTCCAGCTCCCAGAGAAGAATAAGGTAAGTCGACCGGAGAGTGTCTCCGGTCAACGCAGCACAGTGAAAATACCAGGATAAGTCAACCTAAGCTAAGTCAACTCCAGCTACGTTATTCATGCAGCTGGAGTAGCTTAACTTAGGTCCTCTTACCCTAGTAGTGAAGACAAGCCCTCAGTATCAGTCAGTGCAAGGATAGGAACTCTGAAGAAAATTCTGAGAGCTCTGAGTGTGTGGGGGCCCCCCCTCAGAAATGAGAGGATTAGGTCCCATCATCCTGGCTAAATTCCGATTCTAGTAACTAATGAAGCCTATCATCATTTCTCCTGTAATTTCAGTTAAATTATTCATTTCCCAGTCTAATTAATACTACTGTGTAGTATTACTGGCACTGTTCAACCGTGCTCTGTATTCCACCTCCAGTGGTGGATCTATTTCAGCAACGTGGTACAGAGAGTGCTGTACTTAATCTGTAAAGCAATTCCTGTTCTTCTGGATTGAAGGCACCATAAAGTATAATGTTGTATCTTACATAGACTTAAGTACCATATCATTCCCCAGGGGACTGCACTAGTCAAAACCCATGAGCCTAAGAGGAATCAGTAAGAAGAGGGATATTTTTTGAATTTTCCCCTGTAGGGATTAGAATATGACATATGGTGAGTATTCTAGGAAAATCTACTTCACAATTGTCATACTATTTCATTGTGGAAATAAGGAAGCTGAACACCACTTACGATTCAGTTTTCACGCAGACTACAGAGAAAGGGTTCAAAACCCAAGCTTCTTAGTAAATGAATGCTAAGTTACGGGTGACAATAGATACAAGTCAACTTTCACATTCTGGTTCATTTTACATAAAATACTTTTTCACTAGTAAAGCAGAAACAAAAATACGTAAGATATTATCAATGTCTAGCCTCAAACAAAGTTCAGAGGGAGGCATAGCTCAGTGGTTTGAGCATCAGCCTGCTAAACCCAGGGTTGTGAGTTCAATCCTTGAGGAGGCCATTTGGGGATTTAGTTGGGGATTGGTCCTGCTTTGAGCAGGCGGTTGGACTACATGATCTCCTGAAGTCCCTTCCAACCCTAATAATCTATGATTCTATGAAAGTATTGAAAACAAACATCTACTTGCAATTTTTGAAACTGACCAACTCCAAGGCACAGTTACTTTTAAATGTCCACTTTTTTTTTTTTTTAATTCCATTACAAAAATGGAAAACAGGTTTTCTGTTCCCATTACTATTTGTAAAGGTCTTTCAGCAAAGAAAAAATCTGACTACACAAAGTGCTTACAAATGCACATGTTAAACAAACAAACAATTTCTCCCTCCTGTTTTTTTTCCATGGATAGTAATTTAGTTACAATAGATACAACATTTCCAAACAGTCTGATTTTCAAGTTGACTGTGTCCCTTAAGTACTAGGCAACAACGATTAAATGATATTGTAACTTACCAAAAAACTTTTCTTTATCAGATTTTAGAAATAAATTTTTTCTCGTGCAATTTAACTGAACATTTTATAGCTCAATGCAAGAATCTTAATTATAGCAGTGGGATCCTTACCTGGCCTTTCAGACTGGATCTTTAAACAAAGCTGTTTTACAAAGTCCAAAGGTAGCTGAACAACTTCCTAAAACACAAATTTTTAATATTTTAACAGATAGGTTCTTTTAAAAGGAAATATCTTAAAATAAAATTTTACATGGAAATACATAAATACATAACATCTTGAATGGGTGTCAACAAAGTAAGTCAAAACGTTACATAAGATCAACCAAACTGCAGCGAAAACAAGCCATTTGTTTGGTTGAGAGTTTTGTTTGTTATTCAACCCTATAAAACAGTAAAAGTTTCATCTTACCCTGAGTGTCTGAGGAGACCAGATAAGCAATACCATATCCTGGCATGAGACACAGAAAAAGTCCTTCGCCAGTTTGTCAGTTTCATGCAACTACAGGAACATTATGCATTTTCTTAAAGTAACAAATCAGTTTCTCTTTGTACTTATAAACTGGCAAAGTTCTTGTATTTAAGGATTTAACACAGCAACCAAATACAGCCCAGGAACTTCTAGATTGTAGTGTAACTAGATCTGATCTCCACACTCATGGAAGCAACTCAGCTATCAAAGAATTGAAATAAGGAGGTAATGGATTACACGTCTCAAAATATTAGGCTCTCCCAGGCTAAATTCATCGGCCAGAAAAAGAGCAAAAAGAAGCTAGACATTTTGAAGGTTATCCATCTTTCCCTAGAAAGAGAAGGCAGGGCTGGGTGAAGAAGAGACCCCTTCCTCCAACACGCCACATTGGGAAACAGGCTGGGCAGCCCGTGCTTACAAAACAAGTTTGAAGTCAAAGACAATAGATTAAGTAATGATGTATCATGGGCAGGGCAGGGTTCCATTCATAATTGCATGATCTCAATTATAATAAAAAAATTGCATCTCTCACCTTGTGCTAATTAAGTATCAGAGAGGTACTCTAATTCTCTTGCATGAATGGCTACAATCTGGAGTTTGTTTATTATTTCATAATGTAATAGTATCTCTTATCTTACTGAAATGCTTGTGTTAAAACCATTTGCACAGTCCACTTGAACTGTAATTCCACATAAAGTTTCAAACACAACATTTTCCCTAATTTGGCAGTTTAGATTTAGGGTTTACCACATTTGTGTCTCCTCTTCCACACCGAAAGAGACTGGGCTATATTAAAGGTAGACTTGAGGAGTGGGCGGCGTTTAATACTGTATTGTGGAATTTATTTATCATGTTACCAGTGTTCACAAGTCAGCCCCCATTGTGGAGCTGATTTAGCTATATATGGTATGAGCTAAGCCAACAGCTTTTAGTCTCTTGTGTTCTAGCTGTGTTAAATGTTTCAGCTTTTTGTTGTTGTTCAATAGATATATTCCAAATCTCCCTTTTTTTAATTAAACTCAAGATTTTACTGCAGTATAAAAAGTAAAAATAGTGCCCTATTTATACTGCAAGCTCCACTGAGCTTTTGTTTTACAAAAATGAGCAGCTTACTCACAAGACAGAGCCAAGAAAACAGGTAGTTCTAGTTCCTTCTATATTTATCTAATGCATAAAGCTGCCAGTGGAGCAATAATGATGTTTAAAGACAATTTTTTCTAAATTTATATCCATATAAACATAAAGTTGACAACACCAATCTTTAGAGGCAATATCCCTCCTCTCTCTCTCTCTCTCGCCCCTCAGCTCCCCATGCCTTCCTTACATAGAAATGATACCCAGGTGACTTAACTGAAGAATCAGGTCTTAAGTCATTTTATCATATCTTTTTCCATCTTGGTACTTTTATGGTTTCAGTGACTATAGTATCTAAGCACCTTGCAAAAGGTAATAAATTTATCTTCATTACATCCTAGTAAGGTAGAAAGTATCATCCGCATTTTACAGACTGAACTGAGGTGCAGCAAGATTAAGTGAATTGCTCAAGAACCCTTAGTCTATAGCCAACTGAGGAATTATCCCATATCTCCTGATTCTCAATCAAGTATCTTAACCACCATGCTACCTCACCTAAACTTTTCCCCCTACCACTAATAATCTTACACTGGAGCTTATTCTAAGCAATTTCAGGGTTTGGTTTGGTTTTTTTAAATCAACTTACCAGAAAATGTTTTTACCTTCCTCTGCCCTCAAATACAGAATTTCCTGACAACAAAAGTTGTGTCAAGGTCCAGAAAGGATATTATTTACCTATATAACAGTAAAAGAATTCATAACCCTAGCAGGACAGAAATGGGAACTTTCTCCCTTCAGAATTGGATATACAGCGTTCACTTCTGGCTCCAGAAGATCATGAAAAACATTAAAATTGTGTCATTTTATGTCTAGAAAGGCTATTTAATATATTCAGAGATCTTAAATTTGTCCTTCTAAGCTTTGCATTTTCAGGCTCATGGTAACAGACTTTATATGCAGAACAAAAAAAGTGGTCCAATAAAATAGTTAAGATGCCACCATTAAAACGTTTGTGAAATAGTTTCCTTGTAATCTATATGACATTACATACAACAAAGCTACATTAAAATAATCTAGTTATTTAGGTTGCAACGTCAAACACTCCAAAGTTAGGCAGTACCAGAATTAATGATGCCTTAATTTGTCTCCTTTTTACATATGCACTATGATAGTCTTTAATTACATGACTTATGGTTCAGGATGAGCTGTGCCTTTGACCCTATGACATTCTGGGATCCAATCCAGCCTAGTGAAGAGTTGTGTCACTACCTGCCCTGCAACCCTAGGTGCCTCACAATGCTTTGCTGCTGTAGCTCCCACCTGCACCACCCACAAACAGCCTTCCAGCCTGCAGGTAACACCCCGAGTGTCTGGGGATAGCTGCCGCCTGCCAGCCACGCATTAGCTTCCACCAACCTTGGTTACTACTTTCAGGGTGACCCTCAACATGCTCCCAGTCCTGGATTTTCCCCGAAAACATGTGTTCCGCACTGTCCAGCCCTCTCCTGGGCAGTTCACTTATTAGAGGTCCATAGCCCCTTTAAGGGGTCAATGTACAACAGTTTGCTACTTCAGCTAAAACAGTTCAGTTCAAACACAACACTGGATTAGCTTTGATTAAAGAATAAAGTAAGTTCAACTACAAAGACACAGATTTTAAGTGAGTACAAATATAAATCATTGAAGTCAGAAATGGTTAAAAGAGAAAAGAAAATAAAACTAGTAACTAAAGAAACTAGACTTGGTTCAAGGTAAAATTCTTACCACAGGTTCCCTGCAACACTGCTGACCAAGTATTTTAAGTCAGGATCAGCCCCCAAAGGACTACTTCCTTTGTCTTCTCAGGTGAAAGAGTGCGAGTGAAAGAGAGCATACCTGGGGTGTTTCTACCCCTCTCATTTGTACTCCAGTCATCCTCTAAAATGCATTTTCCTGAGAGTCACCCCTAGATAAAGTTCCTGCCAGCAGTGAGGATGGAGACATTGGCTCTTGAGGTGAAAGAGGTTCCATGCTGCTGGTTGTTAAAATATAAAGCCATCTGTTTCTGCCCTCCTTTGCTGCCAAAGAATGGCCACTTGAAAGTGACTGCCAATCAACTTTCATGACACCTGGTTAGAGCTATTGCCTTGTCCTTTGTCTTGGAGAAACTGGTTTGCCTCCTCCCCAGATTTGTTTGATAAACACATTTCAGTCACAACTTCAGCTTATGTTCATAACTTTACATGTAATGTTGCTAAATTAATTTCACCATGATATTATTGGCCAATGAGTTACTAGTTTTCAAATGATACATCACACAGCATATTTTTACATATTACAATTGTGTTTAGAACATGAACACAGGAGTGTATTCAGTCACCAATCCCCTACGGGTACCCTTTCCAAGGGACAGGCCTGTACTTCTCTTACAGTGGAATCCCTCTAATTCACCCCACTTTTAGACTAGGTTGCAAGCTCACAGCACCCCTCCTCACCAGCCATGTCCTCAGCAGGCCCAGTTGGGTCATGACCACTGTGGTAGACTTCCCTTCAGCATTTGTGATCAGTATGAAAATGCAGTAATCAAACAAACAGTTTGCTCAAAACAAACTACTATTTATTTAACCATAGAAACAAAGAGGGAAACAATTAATTCAAAATGCCTATACATGTTATCTTACCAAAACCTATATCTTTCCTTGCAAGTGTAAGTGGGCCCCTGATGCCTCAGGCATTTGGACTGCCAGTGAGGCAGACTGCATCCCTGCCTCTCAGTTTGACCCAAAGGCAGTGCCACCCACTTCACAGTCATTTTATGAGCATCAACAATTGAATTCAAGTCACAGTTTGGCTTCCTAGTAATGTATAAAACCTCCTAGGACTGAGTTAACTCTTTCCCCCCAGTGTAGCAGAGAGTATGATAATAATCATATAGAAAGAGATATGGACTATTAGTTCAAGATACAGCTGTCTCCCACATTGTTCACATATGATCATATGCTATTTTTTCAACAGGACCCCGTCTCATTTCAGTGAGCTAGATGTGCCATAGTCCCAGTTATTCATGACAGTATCAAAAACAAATAAAAGTGAAAATAGGTAGCACCAGATTGAGCCTGGTACCATAAAAACTCATGGATGTAACTTCTATGCCATAAAAACCTATTAAAACAGAATGGGACTCCATTTTTAATGTTATTATTGACATGAAGATGTAGAGTATTCTAAACTCAAGCTCATGTGCTTGAGGATGGTCAATTCATGCTATCCTTTCACAACTGAAATGGAAGATTTACAGAGGTAAAAATATTTAATTCAACAACCAACATTCCAGAATGAGAGATTTAATTTTCTTCACAAATCTCTCCTGTGTCTTACTCATGTCTGAGGTCTTAAGAAGCCACCTTGATCTGGCCCACCACAAAACAAGAGCCCTCATTGCCCTGTAATCCAGGGCAACCGCTATAAACCAGATCTCTTCTCTTCTCCCACCAAATCTGTGGCAAAATGCTACACAGCCACCTCAGATGGCTGAGTCTTCCACATATGAACCAAATTAGGGCATGAAAGCTTTCACTCCCATCCCCACTAACTGCTACCTCAAACACTTCCAAACCGATAAATCTTCAGTGGCTCAATCCATGGGGCAAAAATCTAGTGATCTGATCACAAAGTAGTGCAGAGCATGAGCTCCGGTCGAAGCTGTGCATCTCATATGAACAACATGCACAGAAAGGTCTGCACACCTTGCATCAAGCAAAATCACTTCACCTACAAAATGTTTCTAAAAAGACTAATGGATAAGCACTTAAACTATGTAAGTTAAGGATAAAATGATTACCCCATAATGAACATATTTCTCCCCAAAAAACTGTTTCATGACGTGTTTTCCGAAGTCTACTATGTTTTGCAGGTGGCAGAAGATTTCCTCTGGTGCCTGAAAAAGAAAGAATAGTACATGGTCATAAGTATTTTGTGAATACATGCAGAAATAATAATATACAGCACTTGAAATATCCACGTCTTCGAAATTTTCCAAAAACTGGGGGCAACTGCCATCAACTTCTGGAGATCCTAAAGCTGTCACTGAAATTAAAGTAAGTTTCTAGTCCTTACAGTTGCAAATATAAGTTTCCGAACATGGAGCAAGTATAAATCCACGTAGCAATGCTTGTTAAGTCTGCAGACAAACTGCACAAGTGCCTGTGCCGCTGGTCAAGCTTTGGTAAAAACTGCATATTGACATACACAGTACTATGATCAATTTCACTGCTCCTATCTGAAACCTTATGGGTAGCAGTAAAACTTTCAAGAATCAGATCAATTTCCCTCTACTTATGTTTAGGAAATTTCTGAGCAAAAACGGTAAAGGTAGATAATGAGGATTGAAAAAAAGTACACAGGGAAAGAACAGATTAGTCAAGACCCCTCTCTACTGTCACTGCCACCCTTGCAACAGCCAGGAGGATCTCTGGGGGTTAAACAGGGAGATGATATTCCTTCCCACCCACAGACAGAGGGATTGAGAGTGAGAGCAGCCTTTAATTTTACCTGACTTACCTAGCTGTTGCCCTAGACAACGTGCCCCCTTATTGTCGTTTAGTCTTCTATGGGTTTTAAACCCTATGTATAAGATGGTGGGGATAAACTGATGAGGAAGTATCTGAGTGGCTGTGAGTATGGAAGAGGGGAGAAAGAGGGGATTTTTACACTGATGTGGAAGACAGAAGACTGAAAATCTGAGGGACAACAGCAAATAGAAGCTAGAGAACACATGGTAAGGAAAGAGAGAAAAGGGACTATATCAGAGAAAAAACAGATACGGAAATATATTAAATCTGATACAGATTAACAACGTTAGGATTAGATTTATTACATAAACAGTGCACAGCGGTGTATTTTATTTTATTTTTTAAACTGAAGGGTGCATGACTGTTAGGGCTGTAGTGATACAGGTATTTTTCAATAAGATCTGGTAAACTTAGTTCTCATGCCAATAAGTGGGGTAAATTAACTGATTAATCAGATACTGTAGCTGGTGCATTTCTTTAATGCAATGTGAAGTGTGAATTAACATTTTATCTATAATATGTTTAATTTTATAATCTCAAAACTATCTGAGGATCCTAATTTTGGGAGAGCTTTCAGCACTTCTGAAGAAAAACTAAAAGGCTTTTACCCATGTACAGTTCTACAGATGACACAAACTTTATGATTTAATGCTGTTTACCTAGTTAGTTTAGTTTTTCCACAATGAAACTTCTTAACCAATTAATAACTTATATGGACTACACAACTATGACGCCTCGTCTACACTACCTTTTGCCCTCAAAAGAGTGGGGGCGTATACACTACAAAGCTGCTTTTGGTGGCAAAATAAAAGCACCTTGACAAGAGGCAGAGATTTCCGCATCAAAGTTAAAGCATCAGTGTAACTGACCTTCCCTAGTGTCCCACAATCCCCACTGCAACCACTCTGCTCACTGCTTTGAACACAGATGCCCTGCACCTAGCTATGCAGGCATGCACCCTTTCCCTTTCAAAACTCCTGGAAGCTTTGACACTCCTCAGCATGGAGAGCTCACAAAGCTGTTGAGGATGCTGCTCTTTGTATCCGTGGAGACTGCGGGAGAACTCTAAGGGAATCACAGAACCATTAATGTGGAATCCTGCTCTCCCTGGCAGTCAGAACACAGCAACAGGCAGAGAGGGCTGCTGCTGGTGGGGGGGGGAGGGGGCGTGAGGGAGACTGCTGTGCTGTAGCAGAGTTGGGGGATGATGTGGACACGGAGAGTACAGTGTTGCCTCTAATTTTTCCCACTCATGTAAGGAATGAATTTTGCACATAACAAAATTCATGTGGTGGAGGGTAGTGCTGAGGGTTTGGAGTGTGGGATGGGGCTCAGGGCTGGGGGGGGGCAGGCTCTGGGGTGGGGACAGGGATGAGGGGCTCAGGGCTGGGGCAGAGGGTTGGGTGCAGGGGGTGAGTGCTCTGGGGTGGGGTTGGGAATGAGGGATTTGGGGTGCTCCGGGGCTACAGTGGGGAGAGAGAGGACTCTCCCCAGCACTCTCTCTCAGCAGCAGCACCTGGGCTGGCGGGGAAAGGTGCCTCTCCCTGCGGCAGGAGCTCTGGGGCTGCAGAATAAGCACCCCTCTGCCAGTCCCAGCAGGACAGGTGTCTCTCTGAGGCCAGGCGCAATCTGGCCGCAGCAGGTCCGGACCGCAGGCTGAGTTGGGAGCCAGGGAAGGGGCACCCCTCCTCCAGCCACGGCAGGTCCCCACCCAGATGGGTTCCCTGTGCACCTGTGCAGTGCTAAATAGGCTACTGTGCAGTTTACAGGGAACAGGGGTGGGAGAGGAGATAACCCCTTCCCCTGCCTCAGGATTGGTTGCTCAGGCTGCTGTCTGAACTTAGAGACAGCATGCCGACACACTCTCCCCTAACACACACTGTTTCTGTCTCCCCCACACACATAGACACACTGCCTGTCACACATACTCCCCCATCCCCCACCTCCCCACACACTTCAATTGAAAAGCGGCTGGTGATCTAGTAGGATGCCCTACTAGATAGGATTGAGAAACCTGCATCATATGACATTGTACCTGCCCCATGAGGCATTACAAACCCTTCTCAAAACACCCTGTGACCAGTTGCGCAGTGGGGTAGCTACCCACAGTGTACTGCTCTGTGTCAGTTCTAGAGCTGCTAGTGTGGATGTGCTCTGCCGACACAAGGAGCATAGTGTGGACATGCAACAGAGGTTTAATTAAAGTGCTTTAATTAAAGCTGCATAACTTTCGTTGACAAAACTCTGTAGTGTAGACATTGCTTGAGTTTACTTATCTGTATTAGCACAGTCTGGTTTTCGTTAACCAAAAAGGATTACCAACATGAAAAAATATTATATAATAGACTATTACATAACCAGTAGGAAGAGAAAGAAGCAAAAAGTGTTTAGGTGGCACTTTTGTCATTCTAGAAAAATTAAGATGTGTCTTATTTAATTAACTCAAGTAGCATTATCCCTCGCATTTTGTTTTTCCAAGTGTAAGGCTGGCTCTCCCTTAGGTTCTTTTGTGGAGGTTCAAGTGAGAGCGGGGAAAGTTTAAGGAAAGGAATATTCTTGGTTTTGCTTGAAGATGTACCAAAATCAGAAGCCAATACTGAATATTCAGTACTGAACAATGACCTCTCAATAGATAATTGATTTCTTGTTTCTTGACTCATGAACCTTCGCCCCCAGCCCCCTCCCCCAAAAAAAAACGTTTATCAGCAGGCAAGAAATCTCAGCAGGATACCATGCTGACAGGACTGAAAACAGGCTGCCTAAAGGCAGCCATATTCCTCCCCACCTGTGTAAGACGACCCTTTGTTACAGCACGCTCTTTTTAAAATATTTTGCATTAGGTGAGGCCACATTTCTGTGCTTAGAGGTTTATGACAGATGATACCTACAAAGCAATCCTCCATTGCAGACAAATGACCTAGAAGGCCTTTGCTATCTCTTAACTTCCATGGCTGTCAAATTACTGGGCTTCTAGAATCATGGTTTCTCAGCTGGGTACACAGCTTTGGTCTTCAAGTTGATAAACAACTCCTCCAGGGTCAAACATTAAGTCTTCAGTTCTGTTCCAAGGAAAACTAGTCATTTCTAAATATGAATAGGATGTCATAACATTAAAATTATATAATATCCTATATAAAATACAAAAAGGATTTTCAAACCACTGTCTGACAATCACAGTGCCTGCCAGCCAAAACATGGAATGTTGAAACCAGCTAAAATCAGCTCCACTTCAGAACTCAATTCCATAACATGCTACAGCAGTGTTTGCACAAATGACGCACACCATCACTCCTGCTGCCATATTATTCACTGAAATATCAAAGCACATTTCAGATACTTGGTACATACTCTGTTCATCAGTATGCAACTTACTATTAACAACTATGAAAAGGAGGGGAAGAGAACAAGTCTATAAGCTAACTGGACAACTCTGAATTGAAGTTTCGCAGCCACCCTTGTTACCTGTCAGCTCTGTGTATCCTGCCTGTCTGACTCACGAAAGATTCCTTCCCCACCCCCTACCCCTGCTTGAACCAAAACTGATCAGAAGAAAGACTTACAAAAAGCAATGAAAAGGCAGTGGGAGACACACCTAAACCCTTCTGGACAAGGGTGACAGGATTAAGGCAACTGCCCTAGCCTCATCTGCATCAAAGATGGGACAGGGAGGCATCTCCTTTAGCATACAGAATGGAAAACAGAGATTCCAAGGGAAGAACCACACTGAACTCTGGGACCAGAAAAGCAGGGAAGCACTGCAGGATGGGGGATCTCTGCTCCAGATGTTAACTACTGAGCTGGGTGTGTGCAGGCGTGATCAGACCAATTCTAGCAATAAGTCCTTTATTGGTATCCAAAATACTGAAGCTGTTGAACTGCATTGTGAGCTCCCTGGAAAGAATGCTGTCTACAGCCAGGAATGAGCAACTCCGATTGTCTAGCCTGAACAAAACAACTTTGGTATACTCCCTTGAGCCATCAGTTTATCCATAAACAAATCTAGTATTCTCCCCTGAACCATTGTTGTTTCCCTACAAAAACCCCTACCCAGGCTCAAGTAAGGTGCTGATGCCTGGATCCAAAATCTGCATCAGTTCCATTGGGACTTCATCTTCTCCTGACTGTTCTGGGGGCTCTGCCTGTCTCCAGCTCTCCGGACCCTCAGCTACCACCACCAGCCGGGAACCCCAACCAGTTCAAGCTTCATGGAGTGGTGAGAAACCCAAACCTCTCTCTATTTTTTTTTTCTACTCTAGGTATAGCTTTCTAACCCTAACTTGTGTGATCAGATACAGTTTTCTAAACCTGACTTTTATAATCAAATTTAAGCCAGATTTAATATTCTGTTTTGTTTGTTTGGCTCTCCTTGTATGGTAATAAATAACTTTTATGGTTAAAATGATTGATCCTTCCCTCTCTCTCTTCAGTGTTTTTGGCTTCCTCATTTGCTCTGCAGCAACACTCCTCTTATCTAAGCTAAAGATCCCTGTAGCACCCAAAAATCCTGTGGGGTTTACTCATCAAGTGGGTTACTACTAGTACACTTGTAATGTGAAAGCACAGCTCAACCCAGCCTGTTGAGTCCAGGGTCATATAAGGGGTCAGCTTGGGAGTGCTGATTGACCTGGTTCACTCAGACAAGTGTGTGAGAGAGAGTTAGTTTCTGGGGTGGGAGGAATACAGCCCTGGGGGAGTTAGGTCCTGCAATATAGCTCCATTGGGACAGAACCTGCAGAAGGAAGAAGCAGAACTTCGTATGAAAAGGCAAGTGACACAAGCAGCACATTGACAGAATTACAGAACCCGGTGGGGTTTGCTCATCAAGTGGGTTACTACTAGTACAATTGTAACATGAAACTGCAGCTCGACCCAGCCTGCTGAGTCCAGGGGCATATGAGGGTGGCAGCAAGAAAGTGCAGCTCGAAAAGTAACCTTAGTAAATGAATGTACCCCAAAGTAATGGGCAAAACTGGTAACACCCATCAAAAAACTGAAGCCTGTGATGATTACTCAGACGAGGCCCTCAGGAGTAACTACTACAATAGAATGACTTCCAGATCATGATTATAAACTAGGTCATTAAAACTTGACAACATACATGGATATTACTGTGACAGAAGATATACAAGAGCCTGGATAATAAAGACAGAATACTAGAACTCCATTCCCTTTGCTTTGGCTACACAGAAAAACAGTATTTGTAGAAGTGTTATCCACTGTATGAAATGTAAATATATACATCTAGGAACAAAGGATGTAGGTCATATTTAGAGGATGAGGTACTCTATCCTGGAAAGCAGTGACTGAAAAACTCAGGGGTCATGGTAGATAATCTGCTAAACATATGTTCCCAGTACTGTGACCAAAAGGACTAATCACTATGTGATCCTTGGATGTTGTGGAATATGTTAAGTAATGTTCAGTTAGTACTATTTTATGTACAGGATTGTAGGGGAAGTAAAATCTGTGGGTGGACATGATAATAATGTAACATCTGAAGACTTTGTTAAAGGCTTTGCGGCTGGTAAGTCGTCCAAATTCCATATTGGGTTTCAGAAATTGTATGGAGAGCCAGTTAGGGGAGCGGAGACATGGCCCCCCATTCTTCCCTCCCCCCTGCTTTTCACCCCCCAGCTGGCCCCCCCGGGACTCCTGCCCCATCCACACACACCCCGCTCCCTGTCCCCTGACTACCTCCCCGATACCCCATCCAACCCCCGCCACCTTCCTGACTGGCCCCCCTGGGAACCCTAGCCCCATTCACCCCCTGTTCCCCACCCTCTGACCGCCCCAATCCCTATCCGCCTCCCCAAACTCTGCTGCCCTCTATCCAACTCCACCCCCACTCTCCCTGCCCCCTTACCACGCTGCCTGGAGCACCAGCAGCTGGCAGTGTTACAGCCACACTGCACAGCACAGAGCATCGGGTCACGCCAGGCTCTGCAGCTGCGCTGCCCTAGGAGTTCACAGCCCACTGCCCAGAAAATTG